>NW_027328949.1:0-39235 GCF_048564905.1 Vicugna pacos | reverse complement strand
AGTGGAGTTGGCAACTGAAAAGAAACTTTGTGTTCCCTTCAAGCTGGGTGAAGGACGGCTTTCACACACACTTATCTCCCAGAACTGAGCATGTAGAGAGACGTTCGTTCATCCAGCACAAAGGGAACGGGTTGCAGGAGAAACCCTTACTCTGGATTCTCAGTCTGTTTCCTAGTGCCGGTTTGAAGTGCCTGCCGTTTTCACTGTAAATCCGAGTTGGAGCTTGTACCTCCCCATATATATGTATGGAGTGGAGTTGGCAACTGAAAAGAAACTTTGTGTTCCCTTCAAGCTAAGTGAAGGACGGCTTTCACACACACTTATCTCTCAGAACTGAGCATGTGGAGAGACGTTCGTTCATCCAGCACAAAGGGAACGGGTTGCAGGAGAAACCCTTACTCTGGATTCTCAGTCTGTTTCCTAGTGCCGGTTTGAAGTGCCTGCCGTTTTCACTGTAAAACCGAGTTGGAGCTTGTACCTCCCCATATATATGTATGGAGTGGAGTTGGCAACTGAAAAGAAACTTTGTGTTCCCTTCAAGCTAGGTGAAGGACGGCTTTCACACACACTTATCTCTCAGAACTGAGCATGTGGAGAGACGTTCGTTCATCCAGCACAAAGGGAACGGGTTGCAGGAGAAACCCTTACTCTGGATTCTCAGTCGGTTTCCTAGTGCCGGTTTGAAGTGCCTGCCGTTTTCACTGTAAAACCGAGTTGGAGCTTGTACCTCCCCATATATATGTATGGAGTGGAGTTGGCAACTGAAAAGAAACTTTGTGTTCCCTTCAAGCTAGGTGAAGGACGGCTTTCACACACACTTATCTCTCAGAACTGAGCATGTGGAGAGACGTTCGTTCATCCAGCACAAAGGGAACGGGTTGCAGGAGAAACCCTTACTCTGGATTCTCAGTCTGTTTCCTAGTGCCGGTTTGAAGTGCCTGCCGTTTTCACTGTAAAACCGAGTTGGAGCTTGTACCTCCCCATATATATGTATGGAGTGGAGTTGGCAACTGAAAAGAAACTTTGTGTTCCCTTCAAGCTAAGTGAAGGACGGCTTTCACACACACTTATCTCTCAGAACTGAGCATGTGGAGAGACGTTCGTTCATCCAGCACAAAGGGAACGGGTTGCAGGAGAAACCCTTACTCTGGATTCTCAGTCGGTTTCCTAGTGCCGGTTTGAAGTGCCTGCCGTTTTCACTGTAAAACCGAGTTGGAGCTTGTACCTCCCCATATATATGTATTGAGTTGAGTTGGCAACTGAAAAGAAACTTTGTGTTCCCTTCAAGCTAGGTGAAGGACGGCTTTCACACACACTTATCTCTCAGAACTGAGCATGTGGAGAGACGTTCGTTCATCCAGCACAAAGGGAAAGGGTTGCAGGAGAAACCCTTACTCTGGTTTCTCAGTCTGTTTCCTAGTGCCGGTTTGAAGTGCCTGCCGTTTTCACTGTAAAACCGAGTTGGAGCTTGTACCTCCCCATATATATGTATGGAGTGGAGTTGGCAACTGAAAAGAAACTTTGTGTTCCCTTCAAGCTAGGTGAAGGACGGCTTTCACACACACTTATCTCTCAGAACTGAGCATGTGGAGAGACGTTCGTTCATCCAGCACAAAGGGAACCGGTTGCAAGAGAAACCCTTACTCTGGATTCTCAGTCGGTTTCCTAGTGCCGGTTTGAAGTGCCTGCCGTTTTCACTGTAAAACCGAGTTGGAGCTTGTACCTCCCCATATATATGTATGGAGTGGAGTTGGCAACTGAAAAGAAACTTTGTGTTCCCTTCAAGCTAGGTGAAGGACGGCTTTCACACACACTTATCTCTCAGAACTGAGCATGTGGAGAGACGTTCGTTCATCCAGCACAAAGGGAACGGGTTGCAGGAGAAACCCTTACTCTGGATTCTCAGTCTGTTTCCTAGTGCCGGTTTGAAGTGCCTGCCGTTTTCACTGTAAAACCGAGTTGGAGCTTGTACCTCCCCATATATATGTATGGAGTGGAGTTGGCAACTGAAAAGAAACTTTGTGTTCCCTTCAAGCTAGGTGAAGGACGGCTTTCACACACACTTATCTCTCAGAACTGAGCATGTGGAGAGACGTTCGTTCATCCAGCACAAAGGGAACGGGTTGCAGGAGAAACCTTTACTCTGGATTCTCAGTCGGTTTCCTAGTGCCGGTTTGAAGTGCCTGCCGTTTTCACTGTAAAACCGAGTTGGAGCTTGTACCTCCCCATATATATGTATGGAGTGGAGTTGGCAACTGAAAAGAAACTTTGTGTTCCCTTCAAGCTAGGTGAAGGACGGCTTTCACACACACTTATCTCTCAGAACTGAGCATGTGGAGAGACGTTCGTTCATCCAGCACAAAGGGAACGGGTTGCAGGAGAAACCCTTACTCTGGATTCTCAGTCGGTTTCCTAGTGCCGGTTTGAAGTGCCTGCCGTTTTCACTGTAAAACCGAGTTGGAGCTTGTACCTCTCCATATATATGTATGGAGTGGAGTTGGCAACTGAAAAGAAACTTTGTGTTCCCTTCAAGCTAGGTGAAGGACGGCTTTCACACACACTTATCTCTCAGAACTGAGCATGTGGAGAGACGTTCGTTCATCCAGCACAAAGGGAACGGGTTGCAGGAGAAACCCTTACTCTGGTTTCTCAGTCTGTTTCCTAGTGCCGGTTTGAAGTGCCTGCCGTTTTCACTGTAAAACCGAGTTGGAGCTTGTACCTCCCCATATATATGTATGGAGTGGAGTTGGCAACTGAAAAGAAACTTTGTGTTCCCTTCAAGCTAGGTGAAGGACGGCTTTCACACACACTTATCTCTCAGAACTGAGCATGTGGAGAGACGTTCGTTCATCCAGCACAAAGGGAACGGGTTGCAGGAGAAACCCTTACTCTGGATTCTCAGTCTGTTTCCTAGTGCCGGTTTGAAGTGCCTGCAGTTTTCACTGTAAAACCGAGTTGGAGCTTGTACCTCCCCATATATATGTATGGAGTGGAGTTGGCAACTGAAAAGAAACTTTGTGTTCCCTTCAAGCTAGGTGAAGGACGGCTTTCACACACACTTATCTCTCAGAACTGAGCATGTGGAGAGACGTTCGTTCATCCAGCACAAATGGAACGGGTTGCAGGAGAAACCCTTACTCTGGTTTCTCAGTCTGTTTCCTAGTGCCGGTTTGAAGTGCCTGCCGTTTTCACTGTAAAACCGAGTTGGATCTTGTACCTCCCCATATATATGTATGGAGTGGAGTTGGCAACTGAAAAGAAACTTTGTGTTCCCTTCAAGCTAGGTGAAGGACGGCTTTCACACACACTTATCTCTCAGAATTGAGCATGTGGAGAGACGTTCGTTCATCCAGCACAAAGGGAACGGGTTGCAGGAGAAACCCTTACTCTGGTTTCTCAGTCTGTTTCCTAGGGCCGGTTTGAAGTGACTGCCGTTTTCACCGTAAAACCGAGTTGGAGCTTGTACCTCCCCATATATATGTATGGAGTGGAGTTGGCACCTGAAAAGAAACTTTATGTTCCCTTCAAGCTAGTTGAAGGTCGGCTTTCACACACACTTATCTCTCAGAACTGAGCATGTGGAGAGACGTTCGTTCATCCAGCACAAAGGGAACGGGTTGCAGGAGAAACCCTTACTCTGGATTCTCAGTCGGTTTCCTAGTGCCGGTTTGAAGTGCCTGCCGTTTTCACTGTAAAACCGAGTTGGAGCTTGTACCTCCCCTATATATGTATGGAGTGGAGTTTGCAACTGAAAAGAAACTTTGTGTTCCCTTCAAGCTAGTTGAAGGACGGCTTTCACTCACACTTATCTCTCAGAACTGAGCATGTGGAGAGACGTTCGTTCATCCAGCACAAAGGGAACGGGTTGCAGGAGAAACCCTTACTCTGGTTTCTCAGTCTGTTTCCTAGTGCCGGTTTGAAGCGCCTGCCGTTTTCACTGTAAAACCGAGTTGGAGCTTCTACCTCCCCATATATATATATGGAGTGGAGTTGGCAACTGAAAAGAGACTTTGTGTTCCCTTCAAGTTGGGTGAAGGACGGCTTTCACACACACTTATCTCTCAGAACTGAGCATGTGGAGAGACGTTCGTTCATCCAGCACAAAGGGAACGGGTTGCAGGAGAAACCCTTACTCTGGTTTCTCAGTCGGTTTCCTAGTGCCGGTTTGAAGTGCCTGCCGTTTTCACTGTAAAACCGAGTTGGAGCTTGTACCTCCCCATATATATTTATGGTGTGGAGTTTGCAACTGAAAAGAAACTTTGTGTTCCCTTCAAACTAGGTGAAAGACGGCTTTCACACACACTTATTTCTCAGAACTGAGCATGTGGAGAGACGTTCATTCATCCAGCACAAAGGGAACGGGTTGCAGGAGAAACCCTTACTCTGGTTTCTCATTCTGTTTCCTAGGGCCGGTTTGAAGTGCCTGCCGTTTTCACTGTAAAACCGAGTTGGAGCTTGTACCTCCCCATATATATGTATGGAGTGGAGTTGGCAACTGAAAAGAAACTTTGTGTTCCCTTCAAGCTAGGTGAAGGACGGCTTTCACACACACTTATCTCTCAGAACTGAGCATGTGGAGAGACGTTCGTTCATCCAGCACAAAGGGAACGGGTTGCAGGAGAAACCCTTACTCTGGATTCTCAGTCTCTTTCCTAGTGCCGGTTTGAAGTGCCTGCCGTTTTCACTGTAAAACCGAGTTGGAGCTTGTACCTCCCCATATATATGTATGGAGTGGAGTTGGCAACTGAAAAGAAACTTTGTGTTCCCTTCAAGCTAGGTGAAGGACGGCTTTCACACACACTTATCTCTCAGAACTGAGCATGTGGAGAGACGTTCGTTCATCCAGCACAAATGGAACGGGTTGCAGGAGAAACCCTTACTCTGGTTTCTCAGTCTGTTTCCTAGTGCCGGTTTGAAGTGCCTGCCGTTTTCACTGTAAAACCGAGTTGGAGCTTGTACCTCCCCATATATATGTATGGAGTGGTATTGGCAACTGAAAAGAAACTGTGTGTTCCCTTCAAGCTATGTGAAGAACGGCTTCCACACACACTTATCTCTCAGAACTGAGCATGTGGAGAGACGTTCGTTCATCCAGCACAAAGGGAACGGGTTGCAGGAGAAACCCTTACTCTGGTTTCTCAGTCTGTTTCCTAGGGCCGGTTTGAAGTGCCTGCCGTTTTCACTGTAAAACCGAGTTGGAGCTTGTACCTCCCCATATATATGTATGGAGTGGAGTTGGCAACTGAAAAGAAACTTTGTGTTCCCTTCAAGCTAGGTGAAGGACGGCTTTCACACACACTTATCTCTCAGAACTGAGCATGTGGAGAGACGTTCGTTCATCCAGCACAAAGGGAACGGGTTGCAGGAGAAACCCTTACTCTGGATTCTCAGTCTGTTTCCTAGTGCCGGTTTGAAGTGCCTGCCGTTTTCACTGTAAAACCGAGTTGGAGCTTGTACCTCCCCATATATATGTATGGAGTGGAGTTGGCAACTGAAAAGAAACTTTGTGTTCCCTTCAAGCTAGGTGAAGGACGGCTTTCACACACACTTATCTCTCAGAACTGAGCATGTGGAGAGACGTTCGTTCATCCAGCACAAAGGGAACGGGTTGCAGGAGAAACCTTTACTCTGGATTCTCAGTCGGTTTCCTAGTGCCGGTTTGAAGTGCCTGCCGTTTTCACTGTAAAACCGAGTTGGAGCTTGTACCTCCCCATATATATGTATGGAGTGGAGTTGGCAACTGAAAAGAAACTTTGTGTTCCCTTCAAGCTAGGTGAAGGACGGCTTTCACACACACTTATCTCTCAGAACTGAGCATGTGGAGAGACGTTCGTTCATCCAGCACAAAGGGAACGGGTTGCAGGAGAAACCCTTACTCTGGATTCTCAGTCGGTTTCCTAGTGCCGGTTTGAAGTGCCTGCCGTTTTCACTGTAAAACCGAGTTGGAGCTTGTACCTCTCCATATATATGTATGGAGTGGAGTTGGCAACTGAAAAGAAACTTTGTGTTCCCTTCAAGCTAGGTGAAGGACGGCTTTCACACACACTTATCTCTCAGAACTGAGCATGTGGAGAGACGTTCGTTCATCCAGCACAAAGGGAACGGGTTGCAGGAGAAACCCTTACTCTGGTTTCTCAGTCTGTTTCCTAGTGCCGGTTTGAAGTGCCTGCCGTTTTCACTGTAAAACCGAGTTGGAGCTTGTACCTCCCCATATATATGTATGGAGTGGAGTTGGCAACTGAAAAGAAACTTTGTGTTCCCTTCAAGCTAGGTGAAGGACGGCTTTCACACACACTTATCTCTCAGAACTGAGCATGTGGAGAGACGTTCGTTCATCCAGCACAAAGGGAACGGGTTGCAGGAGAAACCCTTACTCTGGTTTCTCAGTCTGTTTCCTAGTGCCGGTTTGAAGTGCCTGCCGTTTTCACTGTAAAACCGAGTTGGAGCTTGTACCTCCCCATATATATGTATGGAGTGGAGTTGGCAACTGAAAAGAAACTTTGTGTTCCCTTCAAGCTAGGTGAAGGACGGCTTTCACACACACTTATCTCTCAGAACTGAGCATGTGGAGAGACGTTCGTTCATCCAGCACAAAGGGAACGGGTTGCAGGAGAAACCCTTACTCTGGATTCTCAGTCTGTTTCCTAGTGCCGGTTTGAAGTGCCTGCAGTTTTCACTGTAAAACCGAGTTGGAGCTTGTACCTCCCCATATATATGTATGGAGTGGAGTTGGCAACTGAAAAGAAACTTTGTGTTCCCTTCAAGCTAGGTGAAGGACGGCTTTCACACACACTTATCTCTCAGAACTGAGCATGTGGAGAGACGTTCGTTCATCCAGCACAAATGGAACGGGTTGCAGGAGAAACCCTTACTCTGGTTTCTCAGTCTGTTTCCTAGTGCCGGTTTGAAGTGCCTGCCGTTTTCACTGTAAAACCGAGTTGGATCTTGTACCTCCCCATATATATGTATGGAGTGGAGTTGGCAACTGAAAAGAAACTTTGTGTTCCCTTCAAGCTAGGTGAAGGACGGCTTTCACACACACTTATCTCTCAGAATTGAGCATGTGGAGAGACGTTCGTTCATCCAGCACAAAGGGAACGGGTTGCAGGAGAAACCCTTACTCTGGTTTCTCAGTCTGTTTCCTAGGGCCGGTTTGAAGTGACTGCCGTTTTCACCGTAAAACCGAGTTGGAGCTTGTACCTCCCCATATATATGTATGGAGTGGAGTTGGCAACTGAAAAGAAACTTTATGTTCCCTTCAAGCTAGTTGAAGGTCGGCTTTCACACACACTTATCTCTCAGAACTGAGCATGTGGAGAGACGTTCGTTCATCCAGCACAAAGGGAACGGGTTGCAGGAGAAACCCTTACTCTGGATTCTCAGTCGGTTTCCTAGTGCCGGTTTGAAGTGCCTGCCGTTTTCACTGTAAAACCGAGTTGGAGCTTGTACCTCCCCTATATATGTATGGAGTGGAGTTTGCAACTGAAAAGAAACTTTGTGTTCCCTTCAAGCTAGTTGAAGGACGGCTTTCACTCACACTTATCTCTCAGAACTGAGCATGTGGAGAGACGTTCGTTCATCCAGCACAAAGGGAACGGGTTGCAGGAGAAACCCTTACTCTGGTTTCTCAGTCTGTTTCCTAGTGCCGGTTTGAAGCGCCTGCCGTTTTCACTGTAAAACCGAGTTGGAGCTTCTACCTCCCCATATATATATATGGAGTGGAGTTGGCAACTGAAAAGAGACTTTGTGTTCCCTTCAAGTTGGGTGAAGGACGGCTTTCACACACACTTATCTCTCAGAACTGAGCATGTGGAGAGACGTTCGTTCATCCAGCACAAAGGGAACGGGTTGCAGGAGAAACCCTTACTCTGGTTTCTCAGTCGGTTTCCTAGTGCCGGTTTGAAGTGCCTGCCGTTTTCACTGTAAAACCGAGTTGGAGCTTGTACCTCCCCATATATATTTATGGTGTGGAGTTTGCAACTGAAAAGAAACTTTGTGTTCCCTTCAAACTAGGTGAAAGACGGCTTTCACACACACTTATTTCTCAGAACTGAGCATGTGGAGAGACGTTCATTCATCCAGCACAAAGGGAACGGGTTGCAGGAGAAACCCTTACTCTGGTTTCTCATTCTGTTTCCTAGGGCCGGTTTGAAGTGCCTGCCGTTTTCACTGTAAAACCGAGTTGGAGCTTGTACCTCCCCATATATATGTATGGAGTGGAGTTGGCAACTGAAAAGAAACTTTGTGTTCCCTTCAAGCTAGGTGAAGGACGGCTTTCACACACACTTATCTCTCAGAACTGAGCATGTGGAGAGACGTTCGTTCATCCAGCACAAAGGGAACGGGTTGCAGGAGAAACCCTTACTCTGGATTCTCAGTCTCTTTCCTAGTGCCGGTTTGAAGTGCCTGCCGTTTTCACTGTAAAACCGAGTTGGAGCTTGTACCTCCCCATATATATGTATGGAGTGGAGTTGGCAACTGAAAAGAAACTTTGTGTTCCCTTCAAGCTAGGTGAAGGACGGCTTTCACACACACTTATCTCTCAGAACTGAGCATGTGGAGAGACGTTCGTTCATCCAGCACAAATGGAACGGGTTGCAGGAGAAACCCTTACTCTGGTTTCTCAGTCTGTTTCCTAGTGCCGGTTTGAAGTGCCTGCCGTTTTCACTGTAAAACCGAGTTGGAGCTTGTACCTCCCCATATATATGTATGGAGTGGTGTTGGCAACTGAAAAGAAACTGTGTGTTCCCTTCAAGCTATGTGAAGAACGGCTTCCACACACACTTATCTCTCAGAACTGAGCATGTGGAGAGACGTTCGTTCATCCAGCACAAAGGGAACGGGTTGCAGGAGAAACCCTTACTCTGGTTTCTCAGTCTGTTTCCTAGGGCCGGTTTGAAGTGCCTGCCGTTTTCACTGTAAAACCGAGTTGGAGCTTGTACCTCCCCATATATATGTATGGAGTGGAGTTGGCAACTGAAAAGAAACTTTGTGTTCCCTTCAAGCTAGGTGAAGGACGGCTATGACACACACTTATCTCTCAGAACTGAGCATGTGGAGAGACGTTCGTTCATCCAGCACAAAGGGAACGGGTTGCAGGAGAAACCCTTACTCTGGATTCTCAGTCGGTTTCCTAGTGCCGGTTTGAAGTGCCTGCCGTTTTCACTGTGAAACCGAGTTGGAGCTTGTACCTCTCCATATATATGTATGGAGTGGAGTTGGCAACTGAAAAGAAACTTTGTGTTCCCTTCAAGCTAGGTGAAGGACGGCTTTCACACACACTTATCTCTCAGAACTGAGCATGTGGAGAGACGTTCGTTCATCCAGCACAAAGGGAACGGGTTGCAGGAGAAACCCTTACTCTGGTTTCTCAGTCTGTTTCCTAGTGCCGGTTTGAAGTGCCTGCCGTTTTCACTGTAAAACCGAGTTGGAGCTTGTACCACCCCATATATATGTATGGAGTGGAGTTGGCAACTGAAAAGAAACTTTGTGTTCCCTTCAAGCTAGGTGAAGGACGGCTTTCACACACACTTATCTCTCAGAACTGAGCATGTGGAGAGACGTTCGTTCATCCAGCACAAAGGGAACGGGTTGCAGGAGAAACCCTTACTCTGGTTTCTCAGTCTGTTTCCTAGTGCCGGTATGAAGTGCCTGCCGTTTTCACTGTAAAACCGAGTTGGAGCTTGTACCTCCCCATATATATGTATGGAGTGGAGTTGGCAACTGAAAAGAAACTTTGTGTTCCCTTCAAGCTAGGTGAAGGACGGCTTTCACACACACTTATCTCTCAGAACTGAGCATGTGGAGAGACGTTCGTTCATCCAGCACAAAGGGAACGGGTTGCAGGAGAAACCCTTACTCTGGATTCTCAGTCTGTTTCCTAGTGCCGGTTTGAAGTGCCTGCCGTTTTCACTGTAAAACCGAGTTGGAGCTTGTACCTCCCCATATATATGTATGGAGTGGAGTTGGCAACTGAAATGAAACTTTGTGTTCCCTTCAAGCTAGGTGAAGGACGGCTTTCACACACACTTATCTCTCAGAACTGAGCATGTGTAGAGACGTTCGTTCATCCAGCACAAATGGAACGGGTTGCAGGAGAAACCCTTACTCTGGTTTCTCAGTCTGTTTCCTAGTGCCGGTTTGAAGTGCCTGCCGTTTTCACTGTAAAACCGAGTTGGAGCTTGTACCTCCCCATATATACGTATGGAGTGGAGTTGGCAACTGAAAAGAAACTTTGTGTTCCCTTCAAGCTAGGTGAAGGACGGCTTTCACACACACTTATCTCTCAGAACTGAGCATGTGGAGAGACATTCGTTCATCCAGCACAAAGGGAACGGGTTGCAGGAGAAACCCTTACTCTGGTTTCTCAGTCTGTTTCCTAGTGCCGGTTTGAAGTGCCTGCCGTTTTCACTGTAAAACCGAGTTGGAGCTTGTACCTCCCCATATATATGTATGGAGTGGAGTTGGCAACTGAAAAGAAACTTTGTGTTCCCTTCAAGCTAGGTGAAGTACGGCTTTCACACACACTTATCTCTCAGAACTGAGCATGTGGAGAGACGTTCGTTCATCCAGCACAAATGGAACGGGTTGCAGGAGAAACCCTTACTCTGGTTTCTCAGTCTGTTTCCTAGTGCCGGTTTGAAGTGCCTGCCGTTTTCACTGTAAAACCGAGTTGGATCTTGTACCTCCCCATATATATGTATGGAGTGGAGTTGGCAACTGAAAAGAAACTTTGTGTTCCCTTCAAGCTAGGTGAAGGACGGCTTTCACACACACTTATCTCTCAGAACTGAGCATGTGGAGAGACGTTCGTTCATCCAGCACAAAGGGAACGGGTTGCAGGAGAAACCCTTACTCTGGTTTCTCAGTCTGTTTCCTAGGGCCGTTTTGAAGTGACTGCCGTTTTCACCGTAAAACCGAGTTGGAGCTTGTACCTCCCCATATATATGTATGGAGTGGAGTTGGCAACTGAAAAGAAACTTTATGTTCCCTTCAAGCTAGGTGAAGGTCGGCTTTCACACACACTTATCTCTCAGAACTGAGCATGTGGAGAGACGTTCGTTCATCCAGCACAAAGGGAACGGGTTGCAGGAGAAACCCTTACTCTGGATTCTCAGTCGGTTTCCTAGTGCCTGCCGTTTTCACTGTAAAACCGAGTTGGAGCTTGTACCTCCCCATATATATGTATGGAGTGGGTTTGGCAAGTGAAAAGAAACTTTGTGTTCCCTTCAAGCTAGGTGAAGGACGGCTTTCACACACACTTATCTCTCAGAACTGAGCATGTGGAGAGACGTTCGTTCATCCAGCACAAAGGGAACGGGTTG
This sequence comes from Vicugna pacos, assembly GCF_048564905.1. NCBI lineage: Eukaryota > Metazoa > Chordata > Mammalia > Artiodactyla > Camelidae > Vicugna > Vicugna pacos. The sequence goes on along the minus strand of NW_027328949.1, from coordinate 27,911 downwards.
CAGGATAAACCCTTACTCTGGTTTCTCAGTCTGTTTCCTAGTGCCGGTTTGAAGTGCCTGCCGTTTTCACTGTAAAACCGAGTTGGAGCTTGTACCTCCCCATATATATGTATGGAGTGGAGTTGGCAACTGAAAAGAAACTTTGTGTTCCCTTCAAGCTAGGTGAAGGACGGCTTTCACACACAATTATCTCTCAGAACTGAGCATGTGGAGAGACGTTCGTTCATCCAGCACAAAGGGAACGGGTTGCAGGAGAAACCCATACTCTGGATTCTCAGTCGGTTTCCTAGTGCCGGTTTGAAGTGCCTGCCGTTTTCACTGTAAAACCGAGTTGGAGCTTGTACCTCCCCATATATATGTATGGAGTGGAGTTTGCAACTGAAAAGAAACTTTGTGTTCCCTTCAAGCTAGGTGAAGGACGGCTTTCACACACACTTATCTCTCAGAACTGAGCATGTGGAGAGACGTTCGTTCATCCAGCACAAAGGGAACGGGTTGCAGGAGAAACCCTTACTCTGGTTTCTCAGTCTGTTTCCTAGTGCCGGTTTGAAGCGCCTGCCGTTTTCACTGTAAAACCGAGTTGGAGCTTCTACCTCCCCATATATATATATGGAGTGGAGTTGGCAACTGAAAAGAAACTTTGTGTTCCCTTCAAGTTGGGTGAAGGACGGCTTTCACACACACTTATCTCTCAGAACTGAGCATGTGGAGAGACGTTCGTTCATCCAGCACAAAGGGAACGGGTTGCAGGAGAAACCCTTACTCTGGTTTCTCAGTCGGTTTCCTAGTGCCGGTTTGAAGTGCCTGCCGTTTTCACTGTAAAACCGAGTTGGAGCTTGTACCTCCCCATATATATGTAAGGTGTGGAGTTTGCAACTGAAAAGAAACTTTGTGTTCCCTTCAAACTAGGTGAAAGACGGCTTTCACACACACTTATTTCTCAGAACTGAGCATGTGGAGAGACGTTCATTCATCCAGCACAAAGGGAACGGGTTGCAGGAGAAACCCTTACTCTGGTTTCTCATTCTGTTTCCTAGGGCCGGTTTGAAGTGCCTGCCGTTTTCACTGTAAAACCGAGTTGGAGCTTGTACCTCCCCATATATATGTATGGAGTGGAGTTGGCAACTGAAAAGAAACTTTGTGTTCCCTTCAAGCTAGGTGAAGGACGGCTTTCACACACACTTATCTCTCAGAACTGAGCATGTGGAGAGACGTTCGTTCATCCAGCACAAAGGGAACGGGTTGCAGGAGAAACCCTTACTCTGGATTCTCAGTCTCTTTCCTAGTGCCGGTTTGAAGTGCCTGCCGTTTTCACTGTAAAACCGAGTTGGAGCTTGTACCTCCCCATATATATGTATGGAGTGGAGTTGGCAACTGAAAAGAAACTTTGTGTTCCCTTCAAGCTAGGTGAAGGACGGCTTTCACACACAATTATCTCTCAGAACTGAGCATGTGTATAGACGTTCGTTCATCCAGCACAAATGGAACGGGTTGCAGGAGAAACCCTTACTCTGGTTTCTCAGTCTGTTTCCTAGTGCCGGTTTGAAGTGCCTGCCGTTTTCACTGTAAAACCGAGTTGGAGCTTGTACCTCCCCATATATATGTATGGAGTGGAGTTGGCAACTGAAAAGAAACTTTGTGTTCCCTTCAAGCTAGGTGAAGGACGGCTTTCACACACACTTATCTCTCAGAACTGAGCATGTGGAGAGACATTCGTTCATCCAGCACAAAGGGAACGGGTTGCAGGAGAAACCCTTACTCTGGATTCTCAGTCTCTTTCCTAGTGCCGGTTTGAAGTGCCTGCCGTTTTCACTGTAAAACCGAGTTGGAGCTTGTACCTCCCCATATATATGTATGGAGTGGAGTTGCCAACTGAAAAGAAACTTTGTGTTCCCTTCAAGCTAGGTGAAGGACGGCTTTCACACACACTTATCTCTCAGAACTGAGCATGTGGAGAGACGTTCGTTCATCCAGCACAAATGGAACGGGTTGCAGGAGAAACCCTTACTCTGGTTTCTCAGTCTGTTTCCTAGTGCCGGTTTGAAGTGCCTGCCGTTTTCACTGTAAAACCGAGTTGGAGCTTGTACCTCCCCATATATATGTATGGAGTGGAGTTGGCAACTGAAAAGAAACTTTGTGTTCCCTTCAAGCTAGGTGAAGGACGGCTTTCACACACACTTATCTCTCAGAACTGAGCATGTGGAGAGACATTCGTTCATCCAGCACAAAGGGAACGGGTTGCAGGAGAAACCCTTACTCTGGTTTCTCAGTCTGTTTCCTAGTGCCGGTTTGAAGTGCCTGCCGTTTTCACTGTAAAACCGAGTTGGAGCTTGTACCTCCCCATATATATGTATGGAGTGGAGTTGGCAACTGAAAAGAAACTTTGTGTTCCCTTCAAGCTAGGTGAAGGACGGCTTTCACACACACTTATCTCTCAGAACTGAGCATGTGGAGAGACGTTCGTTCATCCAGCACAAAGGGAACGGGTTGCAGGAGAAACCCTTACTCTGGTTTCTCAGTCTGTTTCCTAGTGCCGGTTTGAAGTGCCTGCCGTTTTCACTGTAAAACCGAGTTGGAGCTTGTACCTCCCCATATATATGTATGGAGTGGAGTTGGCAACTGAAAAGAAACTTTGTGTTCCCTTCAAGCTAGGTGAAGGACGGCTTTCACACACACTTATCTCTCAGAACTGAGCATGTGGAGAGACATTCGTTCATCCAGCACAAAGGGAACGGGTTGCAGGAGAAACCCTTACTCTGGTTTCTCATTCTGTTTCCTAGGGCCGGTTTGAAGTGACTGCCGTTTTCACCGTAAAACCGAGTTGGAGTTTGTACCTCCCCATATATATGTATGGAGTGGAGTTGGCAACTGAAAAGAAACTTTGTGTTCCCTTCAAGCTAGGTGAAGGACGGCATTCACACACACTTATCTCTCAGAACTGAGCATGTGGAGAGACGTTCGTTCATCCAGCACAAAGGGAACGGGTTGCAGGAGAAACCCTTACTCTGGTTTCTCAGTCGGTTTCCAAGTGCCGGTATGAAGTGCCTGCCGTTTTCACTGTAAAACCGAGTTGGAGTTTGTACCTCCCCATATATATGTATGGAGTGGAGTTGGCAACTGAAAAGAAACTTTGTGTTCCCCTCAAGCTAGGTTAAGGACGGATTTCACACACACTTATCTCTCAGAACTGAGCATGTGGAGAGACGTTCGTTCATCCAGCACAAAGGGAACGGGTTGCAGGAGAAACCCTTACTCTGGATTCTCAGTCTCTTTCCTAGTGCCGGTTTGAAGTGCCTGCCGTTTTCACTGAAAAACCGAGTTGGAGCTGGTACCTCCCCATATATATGTATGGAGTGGAGTTGGCAACTGAAAAGAAACTTTGTGTTCCCTTCAAGCTAGGTGAAGGACGAATTTCACACACACTAATCTCTCAGAACTGAGCATGTGGAGAGACGTTCGTTCATCCAGCACAAAGGGAACGGGTTGCAGGAGAAACCCTTACTCTGGTTTCTCAGTCGGTTTCCTAGAGCCGGTTTGAAGTGCCTGCCGTATTCACTGTAAAACCGAGTTGGAGCTTGTACCTCCCCATATATATGTATGGAGTGGAGTTGGCAACTGAAAAGAAACTTTGTGTTCCCTTCAAGCTAGGTGAAGGACGGCTTTCACACACACTTATCTCTTAGACCTGAGCATGTGGAGAGACGTTCGTTCATCCAGCACAAAGGGAACGGGTTGCAGGAGAAACCCTTACTCTGGATTCTCAGTCTGTTTCCTAGTGCCGGTTTGAAGTGCCTGCCGTTTTCACTGTAAAACCGAGTTGGAGCTTGTACCTCCCCATATATATGTATGGAGTGGAGTTGGCAACTGAAAAGAAACTTTGTGTTCCCTTCAAGCTAGGTGAAGGACGGCTTTCACACACACTTATCTCTCAGAACTGAGCATGTGGAGAGACGTTCGTTCATCCAGCACAAAGGGAACGGGTTGCAAGAGAAACCCTTTCTCTGGTTTCTCAGTCTGTTTCCTATTGCCAGTTAGAAGTGCCTTCCGTTTTCACTGTAAAACCGAGTTGGAGCATGTACCTCCCAATATATATGTATGGAGTGGAGTTGGCAACTGAAAAGAAACTTTGTGTTCCCTTCAAGCTAGGTGAAGGACGGCTTTCAACACACACTTATCTCTCAGACCTCAGCATGTGGAGAGAAGTTCGTTCATCCAGCACAAAGGGAACGGGTTGCAGGAGAAACACTTACTCTGGTTTCTCAGTCTGTTTCCTTGGGCCGGTTTGAAGTGCCTGCCGTTTTCACTGTAAAACCGAGTTGGAGCTTGTACCTCCCCATATATATGTATGGAGTGGAGTTGGCAACTTTAAAGAAACTGTGTGTTCCCTTCAAGCTAGGTGAAGGACGGCTTTCACACACACTTATCTCTCAGAACTGAGCATGTGGAGAGACGTTCGTTCATCCAGCACAAAGGGAGCGGGTTGCAGGAGAAACCCTTACTCTGGTTTCTCAGTCGGTTTCCTAGTGCCGGTTTGAAGTGCCTGCCGTTTTCACTGTAAAACCGAGTTGGAGCTTGTACCTCTCCATATATATGTATGGAGTGGAGTTGGCAACTGAAAAGAAACTTTGTGTTCCCTTCAAGCTAGGTGAAGGACGGCTTTCACACACACTTATCTCTCAGACCTGAGCATGTGGAGAGACGTTCGTTCATCCAGCACAAAGGGAACGGGTTGCAGGAGAAACCCTTACTCTGGTTTCTCAGTCTGTTTCCTAGTGCCGGTTTGAAGTGCCTGCCGTTTTCACTGTAAAACCGAGTTGGAGCTTGTACCTCCCCATATATATGTATGGAGTGGAGTTGGCAACTGAAAAGAAACTTTGTGTTCCCTTCAAGCTAGGTGAAGGACGGCTTTCACACACACTTATCTCTCAGAACTGAGCATGTGGAGAGACGTTCGTTCATCCAGCACAAAGGGAACGGGTTGCAGGAGAAACCCTTACTCTGGTTTCTCAGTCTGTTTCCTAGTGCCCGTTTGAAGTGCCTGCCGTTTTCACTGTAAAACCGAGTTGGAGCTTGTACCTCCCCATATATATGTATGGAGTGGAGTTGGCAACTGAAAAGAAACTTTGTGTTCCCTTCAAGCTAGGTGAAGGACGGCTTTCACACACACTTATCTCTCAGAACTGAGCATGTGGAGAGACGTTCGTTCATCCAGCACAAAGGGAACGGGTTGCAGGAGAAACCCTTTCTCTGGTTTCTCAGTCTGTTTCCTATTGCCAGTTAGAAGTGCCTGCCGTTTTCACTGTAAAACCGAGTTGGAGCTTGTACCTCCCAATATATATGTATGGAGTGGAGTTGGCAACTGAAAAGAAACTTTGTGTTCCCTTCAAGCTAGGTGAAGGACGGCTTTCAACACACACTTATCTCTCAGACCTGAGCATGTGGAGAGACGTTCGTTCATCCAGCACAAAGGGAACGGGTTGCAGGAGAAACCCTTACTCTGGTTTCTCAGTCTGTTTCCTAGGGCCGGTTTGAAGTGCCTGCCGTTTTCACTGTAAAACCGAGTTGGAGCTTGTACCTCCCCATATATATGTATGGAGTGGAGTTGGCAACTGAAAAGAAACTTTGTGTTCCCTTCAAGCTAGGTGAAGGACGGCTTTCACTCACACTTATCTCTCAGAACTGAGCATGTGGAGAGACGTTCGTTCATCCAGCACAAAGGGAACGGGTTGCAGGAGAAACCCTTACTCTGGTTTCTCAGTCTGTTTCCTAGTGCCGGTTTGAAGTGCCTGCCGTTTTCACTGTAAAACCGAGTTGGAGCTTGTACCTCCCCATATATATGTATGGAGTGGAGTTGGCAACTGAAAAGAAACTTTGTGTTCCCTTCAAGCTAGGTGAAGGACGGCTTTCACACGCACTTATCTCTCAGAACTGAGCATGTGGAGAGACGTTCGTTCATCCAGCACAAAGGGAACGGGTTGCAGGAGAAACCCTTACTCTGGATTCTCAGTCTCTTTCCTAGTGCCGGTTTGAAGTGCCTGCCGTTTTCACTGAAAAACCGAGTTGGAGCTGGTACCTCCCCATATATATGTATGGAGTGGAGTTGGCAACTTAAAAGAAACTTTGTGTTCCCTTCAAGCTAGGTGAAGGACGGCTTTCACACACACTTATCTCTCAGAACTGAGCATGTGGAGAGACGTTCTTTCATCCAGCACAAAGGGAACGGGTTGCAGGAGAAACCCTTACTCTGGTTTCTCAGTCTGTTTCCTAGTGCCGGTTTGAAGCGCCTGCCGTTTTCACTGTAAAACCGAGTTGGAGCTTCTACCTCCCCATATATATATATGGAGTGGAGTTGGCAACTGAAAAGAAACTTTGTGTTCCCTTCAAGTTGGGTGAAGGACGGCTTTCACACACACTTATCTCTCAGAACTGAGCATGTGGAGAGACGTTCGTTCATCCAGCACAAAGGGAACGGGTTGCAGGAGAAACCCTTACTCTGGTTTCTCAGTCGGTTTCCTAGTGCCGGTTTGAAGTGCCTGCCGTTTTCACTGTAAAACCGAGTTGGAGCTTGTACCTCCCCATATATATATATGGTGTGGAGTTTGCAACTGAAAAGAAACTTTGTGTTCCCTTCAAACTAGGTGAAAGACGGCTTTCACACACACTTATTTCTCAGAACTGAGCATGTGGAGAGACGTTCATTCATCCAGCACAAAGGGAACGGGTTGCAGGAGAAACCCTTACTCTGGTTTCTCATTCTGTTTCCTAGGGCCGGTTTGAAGTGCCTGCCGTTTTCACTGTAAAACCGAGTTGGAGCTTGTACCTCCCCATATATATGTATGGAGTGGAGTTGGCAACTGAAAAGAAACTTTGTGTTCCCTTCAAGCTAGGTGAAGGACGGCTTTCACACACACTTATCTCTCAGAACTGAGCATGTGGAGAGACGTTCGTTCATCCAGCACAAAGGGAACGGGTTGCAGGAGAAACCCTTACTCTGGATTCTCAGTCTCTTTCCTAGTGCCGGTTTGAAGTGCCTGCCGTTTTCACTGTAAAACCGAGTTGGAGCTTGTACCTCCCCATATATATGTATGGAGTGGAGTTGGCAACTGAAAAGAAACTTTGTGTTCCCTTCAAGCTAGGTGAAGGACGGCTTTCACACACACTTATCTCTCAGAACTGAGCATGTGGAGAGACGTTCGTTCATCCAGCACAAAGGGAACGGGTTGCAGGAGAAACCCTTACTCTGGATTCTCAGTCTCTTTCCTAGTGCCGGTTTGAAGTGCCTGCCGTTTTCACTGTAAAACCGAGTTGGAGCTTGTACCTCCCCATATATATGTATGGAGTGGAGTTGGCAACTGAAAAGAAACTTTGTGTTCCCTTCAAGCTAGGTGAAGGACGGCTTTCACACACACTTATCTCTCAGAACTGAGCATGTGGAGAGACGTTCGTTCATCCAGCACAAAGGGAACGGGTTGCAGGAGAAACCCTTACTCTGGATTCTCAGTCGGTTTCCTAGTGCCGGTTTGAAGTGCCTGCCGTTTTCACTGTAAAACCGAGTTGGAGCTTGTACCTCTCCATATATATGTATGGAGTGGAGTTGGCAACTGAAAAGAAACTTTGTGTTCCCTTCAAGCTAGGTGAAGGACGGCTTTCAAACACACTTATCTCTCAGAACTCAGCATGTGGAGAGACGTTCGTTCATCCAGCACAAAGGGAACGGGTTGCAGGAGAAACCCTTACTCTGGTTTCTCAGTCTGTTTCCTAGTGCCGGTTTGAAGTGCCTGCCGTTTTCACTGTAAAACCGAGTTGGAGCTTGTACCTCCCCATATATATGTATGGAGTGGAGTTGGCAACTGAAAAGAAACTTTGTGTTCCCTTCAAGCTAGGTGAAGGACGGCTTTCACACACACTTATCTCTCAGAACTGAGCATGTGGAGAGACGTTCGTTCATCCAGCACAAAGGGAACGGGTTGCAGGAGAAACCCTTACTCTGGATTCTCAGTCTGTTTCCTAGTGCCGGTTTGAAGTGCCTGCCGTTTTCACTGTAAAACCGAGTTGGAGCTTGTACCTCCCCATATATATGTATGGAGTGGAGTTGGCAACTGAAAAGAAACTTTGTGTTCCCTTCAAGCTAGGTGAAGGACGGCTTTCACACACACTTATCTCTCAGAACTGAGCATGTGGAGAGACGTTCGTTCATCCAGCACAAATGGAACGGGTTGCAGGAGAAACCCTTACTCTGGTTTCTCAGTCTGTTTCCTAGTGCCGGTTTGAAGTGCCTGCCGTTTTCACTGTAAAACCGAGTTGGAGCTTGTACCTCCCCATATATATGTATGGAGTGGAGTTGGCAACTGAAAAGAAACTTTGTGTTCCCTTCAAGCTAGGTGAAGGACGGCTTTCACACACACTTATCTCTCAGAACTGAGCATGTGGAGAGACATTCGTTCATCCAGCACAAAGGGAACGGGTTGCAGGAGAAACCCTTACTCTGGTTTCTCAGTCTGTTTCCTAGTGCCGGTTTGAAGTGCCTGCCGTTTTCACTGTAAAACCGAGTTGGAGCTTGTACCTCCCCATATATATGTATGGAGTGGAGTTGGCAACTGAAAAGAAACTTTGTGTTCCCTTCAAGCTAGGTGAAGGACGGCTTTCACACACACTTATCTCTCAGAACTGAGCATGTGGAGAGACGTTCGTTCATCCAGCACAAATGGAACGGGTTGCAGGAGAAACCCTTACTCTGGTTTCTCAGTCTGTTTCCTAGTGCCGGTTTGAAGTGCCTGCCGTTTTCACTGTAAAACCAAGTTGGAGCTTGTACCTCCCCATATATATGTATGGAGTGGAGTTGGCAACTGAAAAGAAACTTTGTGTTCCCTTCAAGCTAGGTGAAGGACGGCTTTCACACGCACTTATCTCTCAGAACTGAGCATGTGGAGAGACGTTCGTTCATCCAGCACAAAGGGAACGGGTTGCAGGAGAAACCCTTACTCTGGATTCTCAGTCTCTTTCCTAGTGCCGGTTTGAAGTGCCTGCCGTTTTCACTGAAAAACCGAGTTGGAGCTGGTACCTCCCCATATATATGTATGGAGTGGAGTTGGCAACTTAAAAGAAACTTTGTGTTCCCTTCAAGCTAGGTGAAGGACGGCTTTCACACACACTTATCTCTCAGAACTGAGCATGTGGAGAGACGTTCTTTCATCCAGCACAAAGGGAACGGGTTGCAGGAGAAACCCTTACTCTGGTTTCTCAGTCTGTTTCCTAGTGCCGGTTTGAAGCGCCTGCCGTTTTCACTGTAAAACCGAGTTGGAGCTTCTACCTCCCCATATATATATATGGAGTGGAGTTGGCAACTGAAAAGAAACTTTGTGTTCCCTTCAAGTTGGGTGAAGGACGGCTTTCACACACACTTATCTCTCAGAACTGAGCATGTGGAGAGACGTTCGTTCATCCAGCACAAAGGGAACGGGTTGCAGGAGAAACCCTTACTCTGGTTTCTCAGTCGGTTTCCTAGTGCCGGTTTGAAGTGCCTGCCGTTTTCACTGTAAAACCGAGTTGGAGCTTGTACCTCCCCATATATATGTATGGTGTGGAGTTTGCAACTGAAAAGAAACTTTGTGTTCCCTTCAAACTAGGTGAAAGACGGCTTTCACACACACTTATTTCTCAGAACTGAGCATGTGGAGAGACGTTCATTCATCCAGCACAAAGGGAACGGGTTGCAGGAGAAACCCTTACTCTGGTTTCTCATTCTGTTTCCTAGGGCCGGTTTGAAGTGCCTGCCGTTTTCACTGTAAAACCGAGTTGGAGCTTGTACCTCCCCATATATATGTATGGAGTGGAGTTGGCAACTGAAAAGAAACTTTGTGTTCCCTTCAAGCTAGGTGAAGGACGGCTTTCACACACATTTATCTCTCAGAACTGAGCATGTGGGAGACGTTCGTTCATCCAGCACAAAGGGAACGGGTTGCAGGAGAAACCCTTACTCTGGATTCTCAGTCTCTTTCCTAGTGCCGGTTTGAAGTGCCTGCCGTTTTCACTGTAAAACCGAGTTGGAGCTTGTACCTCCCCATATATATGTATGGAGTGGAGTTGGCAACTGAAAAGAAACTTTGTGTTCCCTTCAAGCTAGGTGAAGGACGGCTTTCACACACACTTATCTCTCAGAACTGAGCATGTGGAGAGACGTTCGTTCATCCAGCACAAAGGGAACGGGTTGCAGGAGAAACCCTTACTCTGGATTCTCAGTCTCTTTCCTAGTGCCGGTTTGAAGTGCCTGCCGTTTTCACTGTAAAACCGAGTTGGAGCTTGTACCTCCCCATATATATGTATGGAGTGGAGTTGGCAACTGAAAAGAAACTTTGTGTTCCCTTCAAGCTAGGTGAAGGACGGCTTTCACACACACTTATCTCTCAGAACTGAGCATGTGGAGAGACGTTCGTTCATCCAGCACAAAGGGAACGGGTTGCAGGAGAAACCCTTACTCTGGATTCTCAGTCGGTTTCCTAGTGCCGGTTTGAAGTGCCTGCCGTTTTCACTGTAAAACCGAGTTGGAGCTTGTACCTCTCCATATATATGTATGGAGTGGAGTTGGCAACTGAAAAGAAACTTTGTGTTCCCTTCAAGCTAGGTGAAGGACGGCTTTCAAACACACTTATCTCTCAGAACTGAGCATGTGGAGAGACGTTCGTTCATCCAGCACAAAGGGAACGGGTTGCAGGAGAAACCCTTACTCTGGTTTCTCAGTCTGTTTCCTAGTGCCGGTTTGAAGTGCCTGCCGTTTTCACTGTAAAACCGAGTTGGAGCTTGTACCTCCCCATATATATGTATGGAGTGGAGTTGGCAACTGAAAAGAAACTTTGTGTTCCCTTCAAGCTAGGTGAAGGACGGCTTTCACACACACTTATCTCTCAGAACTGAGCATGTGGAGAGACGTTCGTTCATCCAGCACAAAGGGAACGGGTTGCAGGAGAAACCCTTACTCTGGATTCTCAGTCTGTTTCCTAGTGCCGGTTTGAAGTGCCTGCCGTTTTCACTGTAAAACCGAGTTGGAGCTTGTACCTCCCCATATATATGTATGGAGTGGAGTTGGCAACTGAAAAGAAACTTTGTGTTCCCTTCAAGTTGGGTGAAGGACGGCTTTCACACACACTTATCTCTCAGAACTGAGCATGTGGAGAGACGTTCGTTCATCCAGCACAAATGGAACGGGTTGCAGGAGAAACCCTTACTCTGGTTTCTCAGTCTGTTTCCTAGTGCCGGTTTGAAGTGCCTGCCGTTTTCACTGTAAAACCGAGTTGGAGCTTGTACCTCCCCATATATATGTATGGAGTGGAGTTGGCAACTGAAAAGAAACTTTGTGTTCCCTTCAAGCTAGGTGAAGGACGGCTTTCACACACACTTATCTCTCAGAACTGAGCATGTGGAGAGACATTCGTTCATCCAGCACAAAGGGAACGGGTTGCAGGAGAAACCCTTACTCTGGTTTCTCAGTCTGTTTCCTAGTGCCGGTTTGAAGTGCCTGCCGTTTTCACTGTAAAACCGAGTTGGAGCTTGTACCTCCCCATATATATGTATGGAGTGGAGTTGGCAACTGAAAAGAAACTTTGTGTTCCCTTCAAGCTAGGTGAAGGACGGCTTTCACACACACTTATCTCTCAGAACTGAGCATGTGGAGAGACGTTCGTTCATCCAGCACAAATGGAACGGGTTGCAGGAGAAACCCTTACTCTGGTTTCTCAGTCTGTTTCCTAGTGCCGGTTTGAAGTGCCTGCCGTTTTCACTGTAAAACCAAGTTGGAGCTTGTACCTCCCCATATATATGTATGGAGTGGAGTTGGCAACTGAAAAGAAACTTTGTGTTCCCTTCAAGCTAGGTGAAGGACGGCTTTCACACACACTTATCTCTCAGAACTGAGCATGTGGAGAGACATTCGTTCATCCAGCAAAAAGGGAACGGGTTGCAGGAGAAACCCTTACTCTGGTTTCTCATTCTGTTTCCTAGGGCCGGTTTGAAGTGACTGCCGTTTTCACCGTAAAACCGAGTTGGAGTTTGTACCTCCCCATATATATGTATGGAGTGGAGTTGGCAACTGAAAAGAAACTTTGTGTTCCCTTCAAGCTAGGTGAAGGACGGCATTCACACACACTTATCTCTCAGAACTGAGCATGTGGAGAGACGTTCGTTCATCCAGCACAAAGGGAACGGGTTGCAGGAGAAACCCTTACTCTGGTTTCTCAGTCGGTTTCCAAGTGCCGGTATGAAGTGCCTGCCGTTTTCACTGTAAAACCGAGTTGGAGTTTGTACCTCCCCATATATATGTATGGAGTGGAGTTGGCAACTGAAAAGAAACTTTGTGTTCCCCTCAAGCTAGGTTAAGGACGGATTTCACACACACTTATCTCTCAGAACTGAGCATGTGGAGAGACGTTCGTTCATCCAGCACAAAGGGAACGGGTTGCAGGAGAAACCCTTACTCTGGATTCTCAGTCTCTTTCCTAGTGCCGGTTTGAAGTGCCTGCCGTTTTCACTGAAAAACCGAGTTGGAGCTGGTACCTCCCCATATATATGTATGGAGTGGAGTTGGCAACTGAAAAGAAACTTTGTGTTCCCTTCAAGCTGGGTGAAGGACGGCTTTCACACACACTTATCTCCCAGAACTGAGCATGTAGAGAGACGTTCGTTCATCCAGCACAAAGGGAACGGGTTGCAGGAGAAACCCTTACTCTGGATTCTCAGTCTGTTTCCTAGTGCCGGTTTGAAGTGCCTGCCGTTTTCACTGTAAATCCGAGTTGGAGCTTGTACCTCCCCATATATATGTATGGAGTGGAGTTGGCAACTGAAAAGAAACTTTGTGTTCCCTTCAAGCTAAGTGAAGGACGGCTTTCACACACACTTATCTCTCAGAACTGAGCATGTGGAGAGACGTTCGTTCATCCAGCACAAAGGGAACGGGTTGCAGGAGAAACCCTTACTCTGGATTCTCAGTCTGTTTCCTAGTGCCGGTTTGAAGTGCCTGCCGTTTTCACTGTAAAACCGAGTTGGAGCTTGTACCTCCCCATATATATGTATGGAGTGGAGTTGGCAACTGAAAAGAAACTTTGTGTTCCCTTCAAGCTAGGTGAAGGACGGCTTTCACACACACTTATCTCTCAGAACTGAGCATGTGGAGAGACGTTCGTTCATCCAGCACAAAGGGAACGGGTTGCAGGAGAAACCCTTACTCTGGATTCTCAGTCGGTTTCCTAGTGCCGGTTTGAAGTGCCTGCCGTTTTCACTGTAAAACCGAGTTGGAGCTTGTACCTCCCCATATATATGTATGGAGTGGAGTTGGCAACTGAAAAGAAACTTTGTGTTCCCTTCAAGCTAGGTGAAGGACGGCTTTCACACACACTTATCTCTCAGAACTGAGCATGTGGAGAGACGTTCGTTCATCCAGCACAAAGGGAACGGGTTGCAGGAGAAACCCTTACTCTGGATTCTCAGTCTGTTTCCTAGTGCCGGTTTGAAGTGCCTGCCGTTTTCACTGTAAAACCGAGTTGGAGCTTGTACCTCCCCATATATATGTATGGAGTGGAGTTGGCAACTGAAAAGAAACTTTGTGTTCCCTTCAAGCTAAGTGAAGGACGGCTTTCACACACACTTATCTCTCAGAACTGAGCATGTGGAGAGACGTTCGTTCATCCAGCACAAAGGGAACGGGTTGCAGGAGAAACCCTTACTCTGGATTCTCAGTCGGTTTCCTAGTGCCGGTTTGAAGTGCCTGCCGTTTTCACTGTAAAACCGAGTTGGAGCTTGTACCTCCCCATATATATGTATTGAGTTGAGTTGGCAACTGAAAAGAAACTTTGTGTTCCCTTCAAGCTAGGTGAAGGACGGCTTTCACACACACTTATCTCTCAGAACTGAGCATGTGGAGAGACGTTCGTTCATCCAGCACAAAGGGAAAGGGTTGCAGGAGAAACCCTTACTCTGGTTTCTCAGTCTGTTTCCTAGTGCCGGTTTGAAGTGCCTGCCGTTTTCACTGTAAAACCGAGTTGGAGCTTGTACCTCCCCATATATATGTATGGAGTGGAGTTGGCAACTGAAAAGAAACTTTGTGTTCCCTTCAAGCTAGGTGAAGGACGGCTTTCACACACACTTATCTCTCAGAACTGAGCATGTGGAGAGACGTTCGTTCATCCAGCACAAAGGGAACCGGTTGCAAGAGAAACCCTTACTCTGGATTCTCAGTCGGTTTCCTAGTGCCGGTTTGAAGTGCCTGCCGTTTTCACTGTAAAACCGAGTTGGAGCTTGTACCTCCCCATATATATGTATGGAGTGGAGTTGGCAACTGAAAAGAAACTTTGTGTTCCCTTCAAGCTAGGTGAAGGACGGCTTTCACACACACTTATCTCTCAGAACTGAGCATGTGGAGAGACGTTCGTTCATCCAGCACAAAGGGAACGGGTTGCAGGAGAAACCCTTACTCTGGATTCTCAGTCTGTTTCCTAGTGCCGGTTTGAAGTGCCTGCCGTTTTCACTGTAAAACCGAGTTGGAGCTTGTACCTCCCCATATATATGTATGGAGTGGAGTTGGCAACTGAAAAGAAACTTTGTGTTCCCTTCAAGCTAGGTGAAGGACGGCTTTCACACACACTTATCTCTCAGAACTGAGCATGTGGAGAGACGTTCGTTCATCCAGCACAAAGGGAACGGGTTGCAGGAGAAACCTTTACTCTGGATTCTCAGTCGGTTTCCTAGTGCCGGTTTGAAGTGCCTGCCGTTTTCACTGTAAAACCGAGTTGGAGCTTGTACCTCCCCATATATATGTATGGAGTGGAGTTGGCAACTGAAAAGAAACTTTGTGTTCCCTTCAAGCTAGGTGAAGGACGGCTTTCACACACACTTATCTCTCAGAACTGAGCATGTGGAGAGACGTTCGTTCATCCAGCACAAAGGGAACGGGTTGCAGGAGAAACCCTTACTCTGGATTCTCAGTCGGTTTCCTAGTGCCGGTTTGAAGTGCCTGCCGTTTTCACTGTAAAACCGAGTTGGAGCTTGTACCTCTCCATATATATGTATGGAGTGGAGTTGGCAACTGAAAAGAAACTTTGTGTTCCCTTCAAGCTAGGTGAAGGACGGCTTTCACACACACTTATCTCTCAGAACTGAGCATGTGGAGAGACGTTCGTTCATCCAGCACAAAGGGAACGGGTTGCAGGAGAAACCCTTACTCTGGTTTCTCAGTCTGTTTCCTAGTGCCGGTTTGAAGTGCCTGCCGTTTTCACTGTAAAACCGAGTTGGAGCTTGTACCTCCCCATATATATGTATGGAGTGGAGTTGGCAACTGAAAAGAAACTTTGTGTTCCCTTCAAGCTAGGTGAAGGACGGCTTTCACACACACTTATCTCTCAGAACTGAGCATGTGGAGAGACGTTCGTTCATCCAGCACAAAGGGAACGGGTTGCAGGAGAAACCCTTACTCTGGATTCTCAGTCTGTTTCCTAGTGCCGGTTTGAAGTGCCTGCAGTTTTCACTGTAAAACCGAGTTGGAGCTTGTACCTCCCCATATATATGTATGGAGTGGAGTTGGCAACTGAAAAGAAACTTTGTGTTCCCTTCAAGCTAGGTGAAGGACGGCTTTCACACACACTTATCTCTCAGAACTGAGCATGTGGAGAGACGTTCGTTCATCCAGCACAAATGGAACGGGTTGCAGGAGAAACCCTTACTCTGGTTTCTCAGTCTGTTTCCTAGTGCCGGTTTGAAGTGCCTGCCGTTTTCACTGTAAAACCGAGTTGGATCTTGTACCTCCCCATATATATGTATGGAGTGGAGTTGGCAACTGAAAAGAAACTTTGTGTTCCCTTCAAGCTAGGTGAAGGACGGCTTTCACACACACTTATCTCTCAGAATTGAGCATGTGGAGAGACGTTCGTTCATCCAGCACAAAGGGAACGGGTTGCAGGAGAAACCCTTACTCTGGTTTCTCAGTCTGTTTCCTAGGGCCGGTTTGAAGTGACTGCCGTTTTCACCGTAAAACCGAGTTGGAGCTTGTACCTCCCCATATATATGTATGGAGTGGAGTTGGCAACTGAAAAGAAACTTTATGTTCCCTTCAAGCTAGTTGAAGGTCGGCTTTCACACACACTTATCTCTCAGAACTGAGCATGTGGAGAGACGTTCGTTCATCCAGCACAAAGGGAACGGGTTGCAGGAGAAACCCTTACTCTGGATTCTCAGTCGGTTTCCTAGTGCCGGTTTGAAGTGCCTGCCGTTTTCACTGTAAAACCGAGTTGGAGCTTGTACCTCCCCTATATATGTATGGAGTGGAGTTTGCAACTGAAAAGAAACTTTGTGTTCCCTTCAAGCTAGTTGAAGGACGGCTTTCACTCACACTTATCTCTCAGAACTGAGCATGTGGAGAGACGTTCGTTCATCCAGCACAAAGGGAACGGGTTGCAGGAGAAACCCTTACTCTGGTTTCTCAGTCTGTTTCCTAGTGCCGGTTTGAAGCGCCTGCCGTTTTCACTGTAAAACCGAGTTGGAGCTTCTACCTCCCCATATATATATATGGAGTGGAGTTGGCAACTGAAAAGAGACTTTGTGTTCCCTTCAAGTTGGGTGAAGGACGGCTTTCACACACACTTATCTCTCAGAACTGAGCATGTGGAGAGACGTTCGTTCATCCAGCACAAAGGGAACGGGTTGCAGGAGAAACCCTTACTCTGGTTTCTCAGTCGGTTTCCTAGTGCCGGTTTGAAGTGCCTGCCGTTTTCACTGTAAAACCGAGTTGGAGCTTGTACCTCCCCATATATATTTATGGTGTGGAGTTTGCAACTGAAAAGAAACTTTGTGTTCCCTTCAAACTAGGTGAAAGACGGCTTTCACACACACTTATTTCTCAGAACTGAGCATGTGGAGAGACGTTCATTCATCCAGCACAAAGGGAACGGGTTGCAGGAGAAACCCTTACTCTGGTTTCTCATTCTGTTTCCTAGGGCCGGTTTGAAGTGCCTGCCGTTTTCACTGTAAAACCGAGTTGGAGCTTGTACCTCCCCATATATATGTATGGAGTGGAGTTGGCAACTGAAAAGAAACTTTGTGTTCCCTTCAAGCTAGGTGAAGGACGGCTTTCACACACACTTATCTCTCAGAACTGAGCATGTGGAGAGACGTTCGTTCATCCAGCACAAAGGGAACGGGTTGCAGGAGAAACCCTTACTCTGGATTCTCAGTCTCTTTCCTAGTGCCGGTTTGAAGTGCCTGCCGTTTTCACTGTAAAACCGAGTTGGAGCTTGTACCTCCCCATATATATGTATGGAGTGGAGTTGGCAACTGAAAAGAAACTTTGTGTTCCCTTCAAGCTAGGTGAAGGACGGCTTTCACACACACTTATCTCTCAGAACTGAGCATGTGGAGAGACGTTCGTTCATCCAGCACAAATGGAACGGGTTGCAGGAGAAACCCTTACTCTGGTTTCTCAGTCTGTTTCCTAGTGCCGGTTTGAAGTGCCTGCCGTTTTCACTGTAAAACCGAGTTGGAGCTTGTACCTCCCCATATATATGTATGGAGTGGTGTTGGCAACTGAAAAGAAACTGTGTGTTCCCTTCAAGCTATGTGAAGAACGGCTTCCACACACACTTATCTCTCAGAACTGAGCATGTGGAGAGACGTTCGTTCATCCAGCACAAAGGGAACGGGTTGCAGGAGAAACCCTTACTCTGGTTTCTCAGTCTGTTTCCTAGGGCCGGTTTGAAGTGCCTGCCGTTTTCACTGTAAAACCGAGTTGGAGCTTGTACCTCCCCATATATATGTATGGAGTGGAGTTGGCAACTGAAAAGAAACTTTGTGTTCCCTTCAAGCTAGGTGAAGGACGGCTTTCACACACACTTATCTCTCAGAACTGAGCATGTGGAGAGACGTTCGTTCATCCAGCACAAAGGGAACGGGTTGCAGGAGAAACCCTTACTCTGGATTCTCAGTCTGTTTCCTAGTGCCGGTTTGAAGTGCCTGCCGTTTTCACTGTAAAACCGAGTTGGAGCTTGTACCTCCCCATATATATGTATGGAGTGGAGTTGGCAACTGAAAAGAAACTTTGTGTTCCCTTCAAGCTAGGTGAAGGACGGCTTTCACACACACTTATCTCTCAGAACTGAGCATGTGGAGAGACGTTCGTTCATCCAGCACAAAGGGAACGGGTTGCAGGAGAAACCTTTACTCTGGATTCTCAGTCGGTTTCCTAGTGCCGGTTTGAAGTGCCTGCCGTTTTCACTGTAAAACCGAGTTGGAGCTTGTACCTCCCCATATATATGTATGGAGTGGAGTTGGCAACTGAAAAGAAACTTTGTGTTCCCTTCAAGCTAGGTGAAGGACGGCTTTCACACACACTTATCTCTCAGAACTGAGCATGTGGAGAGACGTTCGTTCATCCAGCACAAAGGGAACGGGTTGCAGGAGAAACCCTTACTCTGGATTCTCAGTCGGTTTCCTAGTGCCGGTTTGAAGTGCCTGCCGTTTTCACTGTAAAACCGAGTTGGAGCTTGTACCTCTCCATATATATGTATGGAGTGGAGTTGGCAACTGAAAAGAAACTTTGTGTTCCCTTCAAGCTAGGTGAAGGACGGCTTTCACACACACTTATCTCTCAGAACTGAGCATGTGGAGAGACGTTCGTTCATCCAGCACAAAGGGAACGGGTTGCAGGAGAAACCCTTACTCTGGTTTCTCAGTCTGTTTCCTAGTGCCGGTTTGAAGTGCCTGCCGTTTTCACTGTAAAACCGAGTTGGAGCTTGTACCTCCCCATATATATGTATGGAGTGGAGTTGGCAACTGAAAAGAAACTTTGTGTTCCCTTCAAGCTAGGTGAAGGACGGCTTTCACACACACTTATCTCTCAGAACTGAGCATGTGGAGAGACGTTCGTTCATCCAGCACAAAGGGAACGGGTTGCAGGAGAAACCCTTACTCTGGTTTCTCAGTCTGTTTCCTAGTGCCGGTTTGAAGTGCCTGCCGTTTTCACTGTAAAACCGAGTTGGAGCTTGTACCTCCCCATATATATGTATGGAGTGGAGTTGGCAACTGAAAAGAAACTTTGTGTTCCCTTCAAGCTAGGTGAAGGACGGCTTTCACACACACTTATCTCTCAGAACTGAGCATGTGGAGAGACGTTCGTTCATCCAGCACAAAGGGAACGGGTTGCAGGAGAAACCCTTACTCTGGATTCTCAGTCTGTTTCCTAGTGCCGGTTTGAAGTGCCTGCAGTTTTCACTGTAAAACCGAGTTGGAGCTTGTACCTCCCCATATATATGTATGGAGTGGAGTTGGCAACTGAAAAGAAACTTTGTGTTCCCTTCAAGCTAGGTGAAGGACGGCTTTCACACACACTTATCTCTCAGAACTGAGCATGTGGAGAGACGTTCGTTCATCCAGCACAAATGGAACGGGTTGCAGGAGAAACCCTTACTCTGGTTTCTCAGTCTGTTTCCTAGTGCCGGTTTGAAGTGCCTGCCGTTTTCACTGTAAAACCGAGTTGGATCTTGTACCTCCCCATATATATGTATGGAGTGGAGTTGGCAACTGAAAAGAAACTTTGTGTTCCCTTCAAGCTAGGTGAAGGACGGCTTTCACACACACTTATCTCTCAGAATTGAGCATGTGGAGAGACGTTCGTTCATCCAGCACAAAGGGAACGGGTTGCAGGAGAAACCCTTACTCTGGTTTCTCAGTCTGTTTCCTAGGGCCGGTTTGAAGTGACTGCCGTTTTCACCGTAAAACCGAGTTGGAGCTTGTACCTCCCCATATATATGTATGGAGTGGAGTTGGCAACTGAAAAGAAACTTTATGTTCCCTTCAAGCTAGTTGAAGGTCGGCTTTCACACACACTTATCTCTCAGAACTGAGCATGTGGAGAGACGTTCGTTCATCCAGCACAAAGGGAACGGGTTGCAGGAGAAACCCTTACTCTGGATTCTCAGTCGGTTTCCTAGTGCCGGTTTGAAGTGCCTGCCGTTTTCACTGTAAAACCGAGTTGGAGCTTGTACCTCCCCTATATATGTATGGAGTGGAGTTTGCAACTGAAAAGAAACTTTGTGTTCCCTTCAAGCTAGTTGAAGGACGGCTTTCACTCACACTTATCTCTCAGAACTGAGCATGTGGAGAGACGTTCGTTCATCCAGCACAAAGGGAACGGGTTGCAGGAGAAACCCTTACTCTGGTTTCTCAGTCTGTTTCCTAGTGCCGGTTTGAAGCGCCTGCCGTTTTCACTGTAAAACCGAGTTGGAGCTTCTACCTCCCCATATATATATATGGAGTGGAGTTGGCAACTGAAAAGAGACTTTGTGTTCCCTTCAAGTTGGGTGAAGGACGGCTTTCACACACACTTATCTCTCAGAACTGAGCATGTGGAGAGACGTTCGTTCATCCAGCACAAAGGGAACGGGTTGCAGGAGAAACCCTTACTCTGGTTTCTCAGTCGGTTTCCTAGTGCCGGTTTGAAGTGCCTGCCGTTTTCACTGTAAAACCGAGTTGGAGCTTGTACCTCCCCATATATATTTATGGTGTGGAGTTTGCAACTGAAAAGAAACTTTGTGTTCCCTTCAAACTAGGTGAAAGACGGCTTTCACACACACTTATTTCTCAGAACTGAGCATGTGGAGAGACGTTCATTCATCCAGCACAAAGGGAACGGGTTGCAGGAGAAACCCTTACTCTGGTTTCTCATTCTGTTTCCTAGGGCCGGTTTGAAGTGCCTGCCGTTTTCACTGTAAAACCGAGTTGGAGCTTGTACCTCCCCATATATATGTATGGAGTGGAGTTGGCAACTGAAAAGAAACTTTGTGTTCCCTTCAAGCTAGGTGAAGGACGGCTTTCACACACACTTATCTCTCAGAACTGAGCATGTGGAGAGACGTTCGTTCATCCAGCACAAAGGGAACGGGTTGCAGGAGAAACCCTTACTCTGGATTCTCAGTCTCTTTCCTAGTGCCGGTTTGAAGTGCCTGCCGTTTTCACTGTAAAACCGAGTTGGAGCTTGTACCTCCCCATATATATGTATGGAGTGGAGTTGGCAACTGAAAAGAAACTTTGTGTTCCCTTCAAGCTAGGTGAAGGACGGCTTTCACACACACTTATCTCTCAGAACTGAGCATGTGGAGAGACGTTCGTTCATCCAGCACAAATGGAACGGGTTGCAGGAGAAACCCTTACTCTGGTTTCTCAGTCTGTTTCCTAGTGCCGGTTTGAAGTGCCTGCCGTTTTCACTGTAAAACCGAGTTGGAGCTTGTACCTCCCCATATATATGTATGGAGTGGTGTTGGCAACTGAAAAGAAACTGTGTGTTCCCTTCAAGCTATGTGAAGAACGGCTTCCACACACACTTATCTCTCAGAACTGAGCATGTGGAGAGACGTTCGTTCATCCAGCACAAAGGGAACGGGTTGCAGGAGAAACCCTTACTCTGGTTTCTCAGTCTGTTTCCTAGGGCCGGTTTGAAGTGCCTGCCGTTTTCACTGTAAAACCGAGTTGGAGCTTGTACCTCCCCATATATATGTATGGAGTGGAGTTGGCAACTGAAAAGAAACTTTGTGTTCCCTTCAAGCTAGGTGAAGGACGGCTATGACACACACTTATCTCTCAGAACTGAGCATGTGGAGAGACGTTCGTTCATCCAGCACAAAGGGAACGGGTTGCAGGAGAAACCCTTACTCTGGATTCTCAGTCGGTTTCCTAGTGCCGGTTTGAAGTGCCTGCCGTTTTCACTGTGAAACCGAGTTGGAGCTTGTACCTCTCCATATATATGTATGGAGTGGAGTTGGCAACTGAAAAGAAACTTTGTGTTCCCTTCAAGCTAGGTGAAGGACGGCTTTCACACACACTTATCTCTCAGAACTGAGCATGTGGAGAGACGTTCGTTCATCCAGCACAAAGGGAACGGGTTGCAGGAGAAACCCTTACTCTGGTTTCTCAGTCTGTTTCCTAGTGCCGGTTTGAAGTGCCTGCCGTTTTCACTGTAAAACCGAGTTGGAGCTTGTACCACCCCATATATATGTATGGAGTGGAGTTGGCAACTGAAAAGAAACTTTGTGTTCCCTTCAAGCTAGGTGAAGGACGGCTTTCACACACACTTATCTCTCAGAACTGAGCATGTGGAGAGACGTTCGTTCATCCAGCACAAAGGGAACGGGTTGCAGGAGAAACCCTTACTCTGGTTTCTCAGTCTGTTTCCTAGTGCCGGTATGAAGTGCCTGCCGTTTTCACTGTAAAACCGAGTTGGAGCTTGTACCTCCCCATATATATGTATGGAGTGGAGTTGGCAACTGAAAAGAAACTTTGTGTTCCCTTCAAGCTAGGTGAAGGACGGCTTTCACACACACTTATCTCTCAGAACTGAGCATGTGGAGAGACGTTCGTTCATCCAGCACAAAGGGAACGGGTTGCAGGAGAAACCCTTACTCTGGATTCTCAGTCTGTTTCCTAGTGCCGGTTTGAAGTGCCTGCCGTTTTCACTGTAAAACCGAGTTGGAGCTTGTACCTCCCCATATATATGTATGGAGTGGAGTTGGCAACTGAAATGAAACTTTGTGTTC
This sequence comes from Vicugna pacos, assembly GCF_048564905.1. Taxonomy (NCBI): domain Eukaryota; kingdom Metazoa; phylum Chordata; class Mammalia; order Artiodactyla; family Camelidae; genus Vicugna; species Vicugna pacos. The sequence continues at coordinate 5,352 of NW_027328949.1, read as the reverse complement.
CCTTCAAGCTAGGTGAAGGACGGCTTTCACACACACTTATCTCTCAGAACTGAGCATGTGTAGAGACGTTCGTTCATCCAGCACAAATGGAACGGGTTGCAGGAGAAACCCTTACTCTGGTTTCTCAGTCTGTTTCCTAGTGCCGGTTTGAAGTGCCTGCCGTTTTCACTGTAAAACCGAGTTGGAGCTTGTACCTCCCCATATATACGTATGGAGTGGAGTTGGCAACTGAAAAGAAACTTTGTGTTCCCTTCAAGCTAGGTGAAGGACGGCTTTCACACACACTTATCTCTCAGAACTGAGCATGTGGAGAGACATTCGTTCATCCAGCACAAAGGGAACGGGTTGCAGGAGAAACCCTTACTCTGGTTTCTCAGTCTGTTTCCTAGTGCCGGTTTGAAGTGCCTGCCGTTTTCACTGTAAAACCGAGTTGGAGCTTGTACCTCCCCATATATATGTATGGAGTGGAGTTGGCAACTGAAAAGAAACTTTGTGTTCCCTTCAAGCTAGGTGAAGTACGGCTTTCACACACACTTATCTCTCAGAACTGAGCATGTGGAGAGACGTTCGTTCATCCAGCACAAATGGAACGGGTTGCAGGAGAAACCCTTACTCTGGTTTCTCAGTCTGTTTCCTAGTGCCGGTTTGAAGTGCCTGCCGTTTTCACTGTAAAACCGAGTTGGATCTTGTACCTCCCCATATATATGTATGGAGTGGAGTTGGCAACTGAAAAGAAACTTTGTGTTCCCTTCAAGCTAGGTGAAGGACGGCTTTCACACACACTTATCTCTCAGAACTGAGCATGTGGAGAGACGTTCGTTCATCCAGCACAAAGGGAACGGGTTGCAGGAGAAACCCTTACTCTGGTTTCTCAGTCTGTTTCCTAGGGCCGTTTTGAAGTGACTGCCGTTTTCACCGTAAAACCGAGTTGGAGCTTGTACCTCCCCATATATATGTATGGAGTGGAGTTGGCAACTGAAAAGAAACTTTATGTTCCCTTCAAGCTAGGTGAAGGTCGGCTTTCACACACACTTATCTCTCAGAACTGAGCATGTGGAGAGACGTTCGTTCATCCAGCACAAAGGGAACGGGTTGCAGGAGAAACCCTTACTCTGGATTCTCAGTCGGTTTCCTAGTGCCTGCCGTTTTCACTGTAAAACCGAGTTGGAGCTTGTACCTCCCCATATATATGTATGGAGTGGGTTTGGCAAGTGAAAAGAAACTTTGTGTTCCCTTCAAGCTAGGTGAAGGACGGCTTTCACACACACTTATCTCTCAGAACTGAGCATGTGGAGAGACGTTCGTTCATCCAGCACAAAGGGAACGGGTTGCAGGATAAACCCTTACTCTGGTTTCTCAGTCTGTTTCCTAGTGCCGGTTTGAAGTGCCTGCCGTTTTCACTGTAAAACCGAGTTGGAGCTTGTACCTCCCCATATATATGTATGGAGTGGAGTTGGCAACTGAAAAGAAACTTTGTGTTCCCTTCAAGCTAGGTGAAGGACGGCTTTCACACACAATTATCTCTCAGAACTGAGCATGTGGAGAGACGTTCGTTCATCCAGCACAAAGGGAACGGGTTGCAGGAGAAACCCATACTCTGGATTCTCAGTCGGTTTCCTAGTGCCGGTTTGAAGTGCCTGCCGTTTTCACTGTAAAACCGAGTTGGAGCTTGTACCTCCCCATATATATGTATGGAGTGGAGTTTGCAACTGAAAAGAAACTTTGTGTTCCCTTCAAGCTAGGTGAAGGACGGCTTTCACACACACTTATCTCTCAGAACTGAGCATGTGGAGAGACGTTCGTTCATCCAGCACAAAGGGAACGGGTTGCAGGAGAAACCCTTACTCTGGTTTCTCAGTCTGTTTCCTAGTGCCGGTTTGAAGCGCCTGCCGTTTTCACTGTAAAACCGAGTTGGAGCTTCTACCTCCCCATATATATATATGGAGTGGAGTTGGCAACTGAAAAGAAACTTTGTGTTCCCTTCAAGTTGGGTGAAGGACGGCTTTCACACACACTTATCTCTCAGAACTGAGCATGTGGAGAGACGTTCGTTCATCCAGCACAAAGGGAACGGGTTGCAGGAGAAACCCTTACTCTGGTTTCTCAGTCGGTTTCCTAGTGCCGGTTTGAAGTGCCTGCCGTTTTCACTGTAAAACCGAGTTGGAGCTTGTACCTCCCCATATATATGTAAGGTGTGGAGTTTGCAACTGAAAAGAAACTTTGTGTTCCCTTCAAACTAGGTGAAAGACGGCTTTCACACACACTTATTTCTCAGAACTGAGCATGTGGAGAGACGTTCATTCATCCAGCACAAAGGGAACGGGTTGCAGGAGAAACCCTTACTCTGGTTTCTCATTCTGTTTCCTAGGGCCGGTTTGAAGTGCCTGCCGTTTTCACTGTAAAACCGAGTTGGAGCTTGTACCTCCCCATATATATGTATGGAGTGGAGTTGGCAACTGAAAAGAAACTTTGTGTTCCCTTCAAGCTAGGTGAAGGACGGCTTTCACACACACTTATCTCTCAGAACTGAGCATGTGGAGAGACGTTCGTTCATCCAGCACAAAGGGAACGGGTTGCAGGAGAAACCCTTACTCTGGATTCTCAGTCTCTTTCCTAGTGCCGGTTTGAAGTGCCTGCCGTTTTCACTGTAAAACCGAGTTGGAGCTTGTACCTCCCCATATATATGTATGGAGTGGAGTTGGCAACTGAAAAGAAACTTTGTGTTCCCTTCAAGCTAGGTGAAGGACGGCTTTCACACACAATTATCTCTCAGAACTGAGCATGTGTATAGACGTTCGTTCATCCAGCACAAATGGAACGGGTTGCAGGAGAAACCCTTACTCTGGTTTCTCAGTCTGTTTCCTAGTGCCGGTTTGAAGTGCCTGCCGTTTTCACTGTAAAACCGAGTTGGAGCTTGTACCTCCCCATATATATGTATGGAGTGGAGTTGGCAACTGAAAAGAAACTTTGTGTTCCCTTCAAGCTAGGTGAAGGACGGCTTTCACACACACTTATCTCTCAGAACTGAGCATGTGGAGAGACATTCGTTCATCCAGCACAAAGGGAACGGGTTGCAGGAGAAACCCTTACTCTGGATTCTCAGTCTCTTTCCTAGTGCCGGTTTGAAGTGCCTGCCGTTTTCACTGTAAAACCGAGTTGGAGCTTGTACCTCCCCATATATATGTATGGAGTGGAGTTGCCAACTGAAAAGAAACTTTGTGTTCCCTTCAAGCTAGGTGAAGGACGGCTTTCACACACACTTATCTCTCAGAACTGAGCATGTGGAGAGACGTTCGTTCATCCAGCACAAATGGAACGGGTTGCAGGAGAAACCCTTACTCTGGTTTCTCAGTCTGTTTCCTAGTGCCGGTTTGAAGTGCCTGCCGTTTTCACTGTAAAACCGAGTTGGAGCTTGTACCTCCCCATATATATGTATGGAGTGGAGTTGGCAACTGAAAAGAAACTTTGTGTTCCCTTCAAGCTAGGTGAAGGACGGCTTTCACACACACTTATCTCTCAGAACTGAGCATGTGGAGAGACATTCGTTCATCCAGCACAAAGGGAACGGGTTGCAGGAGAAACCCTTACTCTGGTTTCTCAGTCTGTTTCCTAGTGCCGGTTTGAAGTGCCTGCCGTTTTCACTGTAAAACCGAGTTGGAGCTTGTACCTCCCCATATATATGTATGGAGTGGAGTTGGCAACTGAAAAGAAACTTTGTGTTCCCTTCAAGCTAGGTGAAGGACGGCTTTCACACACACTTATCTCTCAGAACTGAGCATGTGGAGAGACGTTCGTTCATCCAGCACAAAGGGAACGGGTTGCAGGAGAAACCCTTACTCTGGTTTCTCAGTCTGTTTCCTAGTGCCGGTTTGAAGTGCCTGCCGTTTTCACTGTAAAACCGAGTTGGAGCTTGTACCTCCCCATATATATGTATGGAGTGGAGTTGGCAACTGAAAAGAAACTTTGTGTTCCCTTCAAGCTAGGTGAAGGACGGCTTTCACACACACTTATCTCTCAGAACTGAGCATGTGGAGAGACATTCGTTCATCCAGCACAAAGGGAACGGGTTGCAGGAGAAACCCTTACTCTGGTTTCTCATTCTGTTTCCTAGGGCCGGTTTGAAGTGACTGCCGTTTTCACCGTAAAACCGAGTTGGAGTTTGTACCTCCCCATATATATGTATGGAGTGGAGTTGGCAACTGAAAAGAAACTTTGTGTTCCCTTCAAGCTAGGTGAAGGACGGCATTCACACACACTTATCTCTCAGAACTGAGCATGTGGAGAGACGTTCGTTCATCCAGCACAAAGGGAACGGGTTGCAGGAGAAACCCTTACTCTGGTTTCTCAGTCGGTTTCCAAGTGCCGGTATGAAGTGCCTGCCGTTTTCACTGTAAAACCGAGTTGGAGTTTGTACCTCCCCATATATATGTATGGAGTGGAGTTGGCAACTGAAAAGAAACTTTGTGTTCCCCTCAAGCTAGGTTAAGGACGGATTTCACACACACTTATCTCTCAGAACTGAGCATGTGGAGAGACGTTCGTTCATCCAGCACAAAGGGAACGGGTTGCAGGAGAAACCCTTACTCTGGATTCTCAGTCTCTTTCCTAGTGCCGGTTTGAAGTGCCTGCCGTTTTCACTGAAAAACCGAGTTGGAGCTGGTACCTCCCCATATATATGTATGGAGTGGAGTTGGCAACTGAAAAGAAACTTTGTGTTCCCTTCAAGCTAGGTGAAGGACGAATTTCACACACACTAATCTCTCAGAACTGAGCATGTGGAGAGACGTTCGTTCATCCAGCACAAAGGGAACGGGTTGCAGGAGAAACCCTTACTCTGGTTTCTCAGTCGGTTTCCTAGAGCCGGTTTGAAGTGCCTGCCGTATTCACTGTAAAACCGAGTTGGAGCTTGTACCTCCCCATATATATGTATGGAGTGGAGTTGGCAACTGAAAAGAAACTTTGTGTTCCCTTCAAGCTAGGTGAAGGACGGCTTTCACACACACTTATCTCTTAGACCTGAGCATGTGGAGAGACGTTCGTTCATCCAGCACAAAGGGAACGGGTTGCAGGAGAAACCCTTACTCTGGATTCTCAGTCTGTTTCCTAGTGCCGGTTTGAAGTGCCTGCCGTTTTCACTGTAAAACCGAGTTGGAGCTTGTACCTCCCCATATATATGTATGGAGTGGAGTTGGCAACTGAAAAGAAACTTTGTGTTCCCTTCAAGCTAGGTGAAGGACGGCTTTCACACACACTTATCTCTCAGAACTGAGCATGTGGAGAGACGTTCGTTCATCCAGCACAAAGGGAACGGGTTGCAAGAGAAACCCTTTCTCTGGTTTCTCAGTCTGTTTC
>NW_027328948.1:0-39307 GCF_048564905.1 Vicugna pacos | reverse complement strand
TCTGTGAAAAATGAACGAATTCGAACTTGTGTTAGGGAAAGCTTGTGAAAATGTGTACACGAGTCTATATGAAATTATTCCTTTTATAGAGGATGAAAAATCAGTAATCCACTTGCTCACAACTCAGGAATGCATGTATGTCGAATCCGTCATGCACGTAACATGTACGGAACACGGAATATCATGTTGAAGGAATCTATTCAAATTACATATCTCTAGGGTAGAATTCGCTCCAAGAGGGTTTTTCTGGGATCAAAGTGTGATTCTTGAAACTGGTGATAGGAGAAGCAACGAAGTCCAAGGAACTATTTCAAAGTGCATAAGTAACTTGTTTGGTGGTTGAAACATCTGTCATGCGCATGTTCACAGCTCAGAAATGCATGTTTGAGGAATCCGTGATGCATGAAACATGTTCGGAATACGGAATGCCATGGTTATGTAAACAATGTAAATTACATGTGTATTGCTGAGAATTCGCTCAAAGAGTGTTTTCCACTGCCAAATGTCCGATTTTAGAACCTGGTGATACAAAAAACTTATGAAGTCAGAGTAAATATTTCAAAGTGTAATATATGCCTTCTTTGGTGGATGAAAGTTCACTAATCCACATGCTCACAACTCAGAAACGCATGTTTCTCGAATCCGTCATGCATGTATCATGTACGGAACCCGGAATGCCATGTTGATGGAATTCATGTAAATTATATATCTATTAGGTTGAATACACTCCAGAAGTATTCTTCTGTGAAAAATGAACGAATTCGAAACTTGTGTTAGGGAAAGCTTGTGAAAATGTGTACACGAGTCTATATGAAATTATTCCTTTTATAGAGGATGAAAAATCAGTAATCCACTTGCTCACAACTCAGGAATGCATGTATGTCGAATCCGTCATGCATGTAACATGTACGGAACACGGAATATCATGTTGAAGGAATCTATTCAAATTACATATCTCTAGGGTAGAATTCGCTCCAAGAGGGTTTTCCTGGGATCAAAGTGTGATTCTTGAAACTGGTGATAGGAGAAGCAACGAAGTCCAAGGAACTATTTCAAAGTGCATAAGTAACTTGTTTGGTGGTTGAAACATCTGTCATGCGCATGTTCACAGCTCAGAAATGCATGTTTGAGGAATCCGTGATGCATGAAACATGTTCGGAATACGGAATGCCATGGTTATGTAAACAATGTAAATTACATATGTATTGGTGAGAATTCGCTTAAAGAGTGTTTTCCACTGCCAAATGTCCGATTTTAGAACCTGGTGATACAAAAAACTTATGAAGTCAGAGTAAATATTTCAAAGTGTAATATATGCCTCTTTGGTGGATGAAAGTTCACTAATCCACATGCTCACAACTCAGAAACGCATGTTTCTCGAATCCGTCATGCATGTATCATGTACGGAACCCGGAATGCCATGTTGATGGAATTCATGTAAATTATATATCTATTAGGTTGAATACACTCCAGAAGTATTCTTCTGTGAAAAATGAACGAATTCGAAACTTGTGTTAGGGAAAGCTTGTGAAAATGTGTACACGAGTCTATATGAAATTATTCCTTTTATAGAGGATGAAAAATCAGTAATCCACTTGCTCACAACTCAGGAATGCATGTATGTCGAATCCGTCATGCATGTAACATGTACGGAACACGGAATATCATGTTGAAGGAATCTATTCAAATTACATATCTCTAGGGTAGAATTCGCTCCAAGAGGGTTTTCCTGGGATCAAAGTGTGATTCTTGAAACTGGTGATAGGAGAAGCAACGAAGTCCAAGGAACTATTTCAAAGTGCATAAGTAACTTGTTTGGTGGTTGAAACATCTGTCATGCGCATGTTCACAGCTCAGAAATGCATGTTTGAGGAATCCGTGATGCATGAAACATGTCCGGAATACGGAATGCCATGGTTATGTAAACAATGTAAATTACATGTGTATTGGTGAGAATTCGCTCAAAGAGAGTTTTCTACTGCCAAATGTCCGATTTTAGAACCTGGTGATACAAAAAACTTATGAAGTCAGAGTAAATATTTCAAAGTGTAATATATGCCTTCTTTGGTGGATGAAAGTTCACTAATCCACATGCTCACAACTCAGAAACGCATGTTTCTCGAATCCGTCATGCATGTATCATGTACGGAACCCGGAATGCCATGTTGATGGAATTCATGTAAATTATATATCTATTAGGTTGAATACACTCCAGAAGTATTCTTCTGTGAAAAATGAACGAATTCGAAACTTGTGTTAGGGAAAGCTTGTGAAAATGTGTACACGAGTCTATATGAAATTATTCCTTTTATAGAGGATGAAAAATCAGTAATCCACTTGCTCACAACTCAGGAATGCATGTATGTCGAATCCGTCATGCATGTAACATGTACGGAACACGGAATATCATGTTGAAGGAATCTATTCAAATTACATATCTCTAGGGTAGAATTCGCTCCAAGAGGGTTTTCCTGTGATCAAAGTGTGATTCTTGAAACTGGTGATAGGAGAAGCAACGAAGTCCAAGGAACTATTTCAAAGTGCATAAGTAACTTGTTTGGTGGTTGAAACATCTGTCATGCGCATGTTCACAGCTCAGAAATGCATGTTTGAGGAATCTGTGATGCATGAAACATGTTCGGAATACGGAATGCCATGGTTATGTAAACAATGTAAATTACATGTGTATTGCTGAGAATTCGCTCAAAGAGTGTTTTCCACTGCCAAATGTCCGATTTTAGAACCTGGTGATACAAAAAACTTATGAAGTCAGAGTAAATATTTCAAAGTGTAATATATGCCTTCTTTGGTGGATGAAAGTTCACTAATCCACATGCTCACAACTCAGAAACGCATGTTTCTCGAATCCATCATGCATGTATCATGTACGGAACCCGGAATGCCATGTTGATGGAATTCATGTAAATTATATATCTATTAGGTTGAATACACTCCAGAAGTATTCTTCTGTGAAAAATGAACGAATTCGAACTTGTGTTAGGGAAAGCTTGTGAAAATGTGTACACGAGTCTATATGAAATTATTCCTTTTATATAGGATGAAAAATCAGTAATCCACTTGCTCACAACTCAGGAATGCATGTATGTCGAATCCGTCATGCACGTAACATGTACGGAACACGGAATATCATGTTGAAGGAATCTATTCAAATTACATATCTCTAGGGTAGAATTCGCTCCAAGAGGGTTTTTCTGGGATCAAAGTGTGATTCTTGAAACTGGTGATAGGAGAAGCAACGAAGTCCAAGGAACTATTTCAAAGTGCATAAGTAACTTGTTTGGTGGTTGAAACATCTGTCATGCGCATGTTCACAGCTCAGAAATGCATGTTTGAGGAATCCGTGATGCATGAAACATGTTCGGAATACGGAATGCCATGGTTATGTAAACAATGTAAATTACATGTGTATTGCTGAGAATTCGCTCAAAGAGTGTTTTCCACTGCCAAATGTCCGATTTTAGAACCTGGTGATACAAAAAAATTATGAAGTCAGAGTAAATATTTCAAAGTGTAATATATGCCTTCTTTGGTGGATGAAAGTTCACTAATCCACATGCTCACAACTCAGAAACGCATGTTTCTCGAATCCGTCATGCATGTATCATGTACGGAACCCGGAATGCCATGTTGATGGAATTCATGTAAATTATATATCTATTAGGTTGAATACACTCCAGAAGTATTCTTCTGTGAAAAATGAACGAATTCGAAACTTGTGTTAGGGAAAGCTTGTGAAAATGTGTACACGAGTCTATATGAAATTATTCCTTTTATAGAGGATGAAAAATCAGTAATCCACTTGCTCACAACTCAGGAATGCATGTATGTCGAATCCGTCATGCATGTAACATGTACGGAACACGGAATATCATGTTGAAGGAATCTATTCAAATTACATATCTCTAGGGTAGAATTCGCTCCAAGAGGGTTTTCCTGGGATCAAAGTGTGATTCTTGAAACTGGTGATAGGAGAAGCAACGAAGGCCAAGGAACTATTTCAAAGTGCATAAGTAACTTGTTTGGTGGTTGAAACATCTGTCATGCGCATGTTCACAGCTCAGAAATGCATGTTGGAGGAATCTGTGATGCATGAAACATGTTCGGAATACGGAATGCCATGGTTATGTAAACAATGTAAATTACATGTGTATTGCTGAGAATTCGCTCAAAGAGTGTTTTCCACTGCCAAATGTCCGATTTTAGAACCTGGTGATACAAAAAACTTATGAAGTCAGAGTAAATATTTCAAAGTGTAATATATGCCTCTTTGGTGGATGAAAGTTCACTAATCCACATGCTCACAACTCAGAAACGCATGTTTCTCGAATCCGTCATGCATGTATCATGTACGGAACCCGGAATGCCATGTTGATGGAATTCATGTAAATTATATATCTATTAGGTTGAATACACTCCAGAAGTATTCTTCTGTGAAAAATGAACGAATTCGAAACTTGTGTTAGGGAAAGCTTGTGAAAATGTGTACACGAGTCTATATGAAATTATTCCTTTTATAGAGGATGAAAAATCAGTAATCCACTTGCTCACAACTCAGGAATGCATGTATGTCGAATCCGTCATGCATGTAACATGTACGGAACACGGAATATCATGTTGAAGGAATCTATTCAAATTACATATCTCTAGGGTAGAATTCGCTCCAAGAGGGTTTTCCTGGGATCAAAGTGTGATTCTTGAAACTGGTGATAGGAGAAGCAACGAAGTCCAAGGAACTATTTCAAAGTGCATAAGTAACTTGTTTGGTGGTTGAAACATCTGTCATGCGCATGTTCACAGCTCAGAAATGCATGTTTGAGGAATCCGTGATGCATGAAACATGTCCGGAATACGGAATGCCATGGTTATGTAAACAATGTAAATTACATGTGTATTGGTGAGAATTCGCTCAAAGAGAGTTTTCTACTGCCAAATGTCCGATTTTAGAACCTGGTGATACAAAAAACTTATGAAGTCAGAGTAAATATTTCAAAGTGTAATATATGCCTTCTTTGGTGGATGAAAGTTCACTAATCCACATGCTCACAACTCAGAAACGCATGTTTCTCGAATCCGTCATGCATGTATCATGTACGGAACCCGGAATGCCATGTTGATGGAATTCATGTAAATTATATATCTATTAGGTTGAATACACTCCAGAAGTATTCTTCTGTGAAAAATGAACGAATTCGAAACTTGTGTTAGGGAAAGCTTGTGAAAATGTGTACACGAGTCTATATGAAATTATTCCTTTTATAGAGGATGAAAAATCAGTAATCCACTTGCTCACAACTCAGGAATGCATGTATGTCGAATCCGTCATGCATGTAACATGTACGGAACACGGAATATCATGTTGAAGGAATCTATTCAAATTACATATCTCTAGGGTAGAATTCGCTCCAAGAGGGTTTTCCTGTGATCAAAGTGTGATTCTTGAAACTGGTGATAGGAGAAGCAACGAAGTCCAAGGAACTATTTCAAAGTGCATAAGTAACTTGTTTGGTGGTTGAAACATCTGTCATGCGCATGTTCACAGCTCAGAAATGCATGTTTGAGGAATCTGTGATGCATGAAACATGTTCGGAATACGGAATGCCATGGTTATGTAAACAATGTAAATTACATGTGTATTGCTGAGAATTCGCTCAAAGAGTGTTTTCCACTGCCAAATGTCCGATTTTAGAACCTGGTGATACAAAAAACTTATGAAGTCAGAGTAAATATTTCAAAGTGTAATATATGCCTTCTTTGGTGGATGAAAGTTCACTAATCCACATGCTCACAACTCAGAAACGCATGTTTCTCGAATCCATCATGCATGTATCATGTACGGAACCCGGAATGCCATGTTGATGGAATTCATGTAAATTATATATCTATTAGGTTGAATACACTCCAGAAGTATTCTTCTGTGAAAAATGAACGAATTCGAACTTGTGTTAGGGAAAGCTTGTGAAAATGTGTACACGAGTCTATATGAAATTATTCCTTTTATAGAGGATGAAAAATCAGTAATCCACTTGCTCACAACTCAGGAATGCATGTATGTCGAATCCGTCATGCACGTAACATGTACGGAACACGGAATATCATGTTGAAGGAATCTATTCAAATTACATATCTCTAGGGTAGAATTCGCTCCAAGAGGGTTTTTCTGGGATCAAAGTGTGATTCTTGAAACTGGTGATAGGAGAAGCAACGAAGTCCAAGGAACTATTTCAAAGTGCATAAGTAACTTGTTTGGTGGTTGAAACATCTGTCATGCGCATGTTCACAGCTCAGAAATGCATGTTTGAGGAATCCGTGATGCATGAAACATGTTCGGAATACGGAATGCCATGGTTATGTAAACAATGTAAATTACATGTGTATTGCTGAGAATTCGCTCAAAGAGTGTTTTCCACTGCCAAATGTCCGATTTTAGAACCTGGTGATACAAAAAACTTATGAAGTCAGAGTAAATATTTCAAAGTGTAATATATGCCTTCTTTGGTGGATGAAAGTTCACTAATCCACATGCTCACAACTCAGAAACGCATGTTTCTCGAATCCGTCATGCATGTATCATGTACGGAACCCGGAATGCCATGTTGATGGAATTCATGTAAATTATATATCTATTAGGTTGAATACACTCCAGAAGTATTCTTCTGTGAAAAATGAACGAATTCGAAACTTGTGTTAGGGAAAGCTTGTGAAAATGTGTACACGAGTCTATATGAAATTATTCCTTTTATAGAGGATGAAAAATCAGTAATCCACTTGCTCACAACTCAGGAATGCATGTATGTCGAATCCGTCATGCATGTAACATGTACGGAACACGGAATATCATGTTGAAGGAATCTATTCAAATTACATATCTCTAGGGTAGAATTCGCTCCAAGAGGGTTTTCCTGGGATCAAAGTGTGATTCTTGAAACTGGTGATAGGAGAAGCAACGAAGTCCAAGGAACTATTTCAAAGTGCATAAGTAACTTGTTTGGTGGTTGAAACATCTGTCATGCGCATGTTCACAGCTCAGAAATGCATGTTTGAGGAATCCGTGATGCATGAAACATGTTCGGAATACGGAATGCCATGGTTATGTAAACAATGTAAATTACATATGTATTGGTGAGAATTCGCTTAAAGAGTGTTTTCCACTGCCAAATGTCCGATTTTAGAACCTGGTGATACAAAAAACTTATGAAGTCAGAGTAAATATTTCAAAGTGTAATATATGCCTCTTTGGTGGATGAAAGTTCACTAATCCACATGCTCACAACTCAGAAACGCATGTTTCTCGAATCCGTCATGCATGTATCATGTACGGAACCCGGAATGCCATGTTGATGGAATTCATGTAAATTATATATCTATTAGGTTGAATACACTCCAGAAGTATTCTTCTGTGAAAAATGAACGAATTCGAAACTTGTGTTAGGGAAAGCTTGTGAAAATGTGTACACGAGTCTATATGAAATTATTCCTTTTATAGAGGATGAAAAATCAGTAATCCACTTGCTCACAACTCAGGAATGCATGTATGTCGAATCCGTCATGCATGTAACATGTACGGAACACGGAATATCATGTTGAAGGAATCTATTCAAATTACATATCTCTAGGGTAGAATTCGCTCCAAGAGGGTTTTCCTGGGATCAAAGTGTGATTCTTGAAACTGGTGATAGGAGAAGCAACGAAGTCCAAGGAACTATTTCAAAGTGCATAAGTAACTTGTTTGGTGGTTGAAACATCTGTCATGCGCATGTTCACAGCTCAGAAATGCATGTTTGAGGAATCCGTGATGCATGAAACATGTCCGGAATACGGAATGCCATGGTTATGTAAACAATGTAAATTACATGTGTATTGGTGAGAATTCGCTCAAAGAGAGTTTTCTACTGCCAAATGTCCGATTTTAGAACCTGGTGATACAAAAAACTTATGAAGTCAGAGTAAATATTTCAAAGTGTAATATATGCCTTCTTTGGTGGATGAAAGTTCACTAATCCACATGCTCACAACTCAGAAACGCATGTTTCTCGAATCCGTCATGCATGTATCATGTACGGAACCCGGAATGCCATGTTGATGGAATTCATGTAAATTATATATCTATTAGGTTGAATACACTCCAGAAGTATTCTTCTGTGAAAAATGAACGAATTCGAAACTTGTGTTAGGGAAAGCTTGTGAAAATGTGTACACGAGTCTATATGAAATTATTCCTTTTATAGAGGATGAAAAATCAGTAATCCACTTGCTCACAACTCAGGAATGCATGTATGTCGAATCCGTCATGCATGTAACATGTACGGAACACGGAATATCATGTTGAAGGAATCTATTCAAATTACATATCTCTAGGGTAGAATTCGCTCCAAGAGGGTTTTCCTGTGATCAAAGTGTGATTCTTGAAACTGGTGATAGGAGAAGCAACGAAGTCCAAGGAACTATTTCAAAGTGCATAAGTAACTTGTTTGGTGGTTGAAACATCTGTCATGCGCATGTTCACAGCTCAGAAATGCATGTTTGAGGAATCTGTGATGCATGAAACATGTTCGGAATACGGAATGCCATGGTTATGTAAACAATGTAAATTACATGTGTATTGCTGAGAATTCGCTCAAAGAGTGTTTTCCACTGCCAAATGTCCGATTTTAGAACCTGGTGATACAAAAAACTTATGAAGTCAGAGTAAATATTTCAAAGTGTAATATATGCCTTCTTTGGTGGATGAAAGTTCACTAATCCACATGCTCACAACTCAGAAACGCATGTTTCTCGAATCCATCATGCATGTATCATGTACGGAACCCGGAATGCCATGTTGATGGAATTCATGTAAATTATATATCTATTAGGTTGAATACACTCCAGAAGTATTCTTCTGTGAAAAATGAACGAATTCGAACTTGTGTTAGGGAAAGCTTGTGAAAATGTGTACACGAGTCTATATGAAATTATTCCTTTTATAGAGGATGAAAAATCAGTAATCCACTTGCTCACAACTCAGGAATGCATGTATGTCGAATCCGTCATGCACGTAACATGTACGGAACACGGAATATCATGTTGAAGGAATCTATTCAAATTACATATCTCTAGGGTAGAATTCGCTCCAAGAGGGTTTTTCTGGGATCAAAGTGTGATTCTTGAAACTGGTGATAGGAGAAGCAACGAAGTCCAAGGAACTATTTCAAAGTGCATAAGTAACTTGTTTGGTGGTTGAAACATCTGTCATGCGCATGTTCACAGCTCAGAAATGCATGTTTGAGGAATCCGTGATGCATGAAACATGTTCGGAATACGGAATGCCATGGTTATGTAAACAATGTAAATTACATGTGTATTGCTGAGAATTCGCTCAAAGAGTGTTTTCCACTGCCAAATGTCCGATTTTAGAACCTGGTGATACAAAAAAATTATGAAGTCAGAGTAAATATTTCAAAGTGTAATATATGCCTTCTTTGGTGGATGAAAGTTCACTAATCCACATGCTCACAACTCAGAAACGCATGTTTCTCGAATCCGTCATGCATGTATCATGTACGGAACCCGGAATGCCATGTTGATGGAATTCATGTAAATTATATATCTATTAGGTTGAATACACTCCAGAAGTATTCTTCTGTGAAAAATGAACGAATTCGAAACTTGTGTTAGGGAAAGCTTGTGAAAATGTGTACACGAGTCTATATGAAATTATTCCTTTTATAGAGGATGAAAAATCAGTAATCCACTTGCTCACAACTCAGGAATGCATGTATGTCGAATCCGTCATGCATGTAACATGTACGGAACACGGAATATCATGTTGAAGGAATCTATTCAAATTACATATCTCTAGGGTAGAATTCGCTCCAAGAGGGTTTTCCTGGGATCAAAGTGTGATTCTTGAAACTGGTGATAGGAGAAGCAACGAAGGCCAAGGAACTATTTCAAAGTGCATAAGTAACTTGTTTGGTGGTTGAAACATCTGTCATGCGCATGTTCACAGCTCAGAAATGCATGTTGGAGGAATCTGTGATGCATGAAACATGTTCGGAATACGGAATGCCATGGTTATGTAAACAATGTAAATTACATGTGTATTGCTGAGAATTCGCTCAAAGAGTGTTTTCCACTGCCAAATGTCCGATTTTAGAACCTGGTGATACAAAAAACTTATGAAGTCAGAGTAAATATTTCAAAGTGTAATATATGCCTCTTTGGTGGATGAAAGTTCACTAATCCACATGCTCACAACTCAGAAACGCATGTTTCTCGAATCCGTCATGCATGTATCATGTACGGAACCCGGAATGCCATGTTGATGGAATTCATGTAAATTATATATCTATTAGGTTGAATACACTCCAGAAGTATTCTTCTGTGAAAAATGAACGAATTCGAAACTTGTGTTAGGGAAAGCTTGTGAAAATGTGTACACGAGTCTATATGAAATTATTCCTTTTATAGAGGATGAAAAATCAGTAATCCACTTGCTCACAACTCAGGAATGCATGTATGTCGAATCCGTCATGCATGTAACATGTACGGAACACGGAATATCATGTTGAAGGAATCTATTCAAATTACATATCTCTAGGGTAGAATTCGCTCCAAGAGGGTTTTCCTGGGATCAAAGTGTGATTCTTGAAACTGGTGATAGGAGAAGCAACGAAGGCCAAGGAACTATTTCAAAGTGCATAAGTAACTTGTTTGGTGGTTGAAACATCTGTCATGCGCATGTTCACAGCTCAGAAATGCATGTTGGAGGAATCTGTGATGCATGAAACATGTTCGGAATACGGAATGCCATGGTTATGTAAACAATGTAAATTACATGTGTATTGCTGAGAATTCGCTCAAAGAGTGTTTTCCACTGCCAAATGTCCGATTTTAGAACCTGGTGATACAAAAAACTTATGAAGTCAGAGTAAATATTTCAAAGTGTAATATATGCCTCTTTGGTGGATGAAAGTACACTAATCCACATGCTCACAACTCAGAAACGCATGTTTCTCGAATCCGTCATGCATGTATCATGTACGGAACCCGGAATGCCATGTTGATGGAATTCATGTAAATTATATATCTATTAGGTTGAATACACTCCAGAAGTATTCTTCTGTGAAAAATGAACGAATTCGAAACTTGTGTTAGGGAAAGCTTGTGAAAATGTGTACACGAGTCTATATGAAATTATTCCTTTTATAGAGGATGAAAAATCAGTAATCCACTTGCTCACAACTCAGGAATGCATGTATGTCGAATCCGTCATGCATGTAACATGTACGGAACACGGAATATCATGTTGAAGGAATCTATTCAAATTACATATCTCTAGGGTAGAATTCGCTCCAAGAGGGTTTTCCTGGGATCAAAGTGTGATTCTTGAAACTGGTGATAGGAGAAGCAACGAAGTCCAAGGAACTATTTCAAAGTGCATAAGTAACTTGTTTGGTGGTTGAAACATCTGTCATGCGCATGTTCACAGCTCAGAAATGCATGTTTGAGGAATCCGTGATGCAGGAAACATGTTCGGAATACGGAATGCCATGGTTATGTAAACAATGTAAATTACATGTGTATTGCTGAGAATTCGCTCAAAGAGTGTTTTCCACTGCCACATGTCCGATTTTAGAACCTGGTGATACAAAAAACTTATGAAGTCAGAGTAAATATTTCAAAGTGTAATATATGCCTTCTTTGGTGGATGAAAGGTCACCAATCCACATGCTCACAACTCAGAAACGCATGTTTCTCGAATCCGTCATGCATGTATCATGTACGGAACCCGGAATGCCATGTTGATGGAATTCATGTAAATTATATATCTATTAGGTTGAATACACTCCAGAAGTATTCTTCTGTGAAAAATGAACGAATTCGAAACTTGTGTTAGGGAAAGCTTGTGAAAATGTGTACACGAGTCTATATGAAATTATTCCTTTTATAGAGGATGAAAAATCAGTAATCCACTTGCTCACAACTCAGGAATGCATGTATGTCGAATCCATCATGCATGTAACATGTACGGAACACGGAATATCATGTTGAAGGAATCTATTCAAATTACATATCTCTAGGGTAGAATTCGCTCCAAGAGGGTTTTCCTGGGATCAAAGTGTGATTCTTGAAACTGGTGATAGGAGAAGCAACGAAGTCCAAGGAACTATTTCAAAGTGCATAAGTAACTTGTTTGGTGGTTGAAACATCTGTCATGCGCATGTTCACAGCTCAGAAATGCATGTTTGAGGAATCCGTGATGCATGAAACATGTTCGGAATACGGAATGCCATGGTTATGTAAACAATGTAAATTACATGTGTATTGGTGAGAATTCGCTTAAAGAGTGTTTTCCACTGCCAAATGTCCGATTTTAGAACCTGGTGATACAAAAAACTTATGAAGTCAGAGTAAATATTTCAAAGTGTAATATATGCATTCTTTGGTGGATGAAAGTTCACTAATCAGCATGCTCACAACTCAGAAACGCATGTTTCTTGAATCCGTCATGCATGTATCATGTACGGAACCCGGAATGCCATGTTGATGGAATTCATGTAAATTATATATCTATTAGGTTGAATACACTCCAGAAGTATTCTTCTGTGAAAAATGAACGAATTCGAAACTTGTGTTAGGGAAAGCTTGTGAAAATGTGTACACGAGTCTATATGAAATTATTCCTTTTATAGAGGATGAAAAATCAGTAATCCACTTGCTCACAACTCAGGAATGCATGTATGTCGAATCCATCATGCATGTAACATGTACGGAACACGGAATATCATGTTGAAGGAATCTATTCAAATTACATATCTCTAGGGTAGAATTCGCTCCAAGAGGGTTTTCCTGGGATCAAAGTGTGATTCTTGAAACTGGTGATAGGAGAAGCAACGAAGGCCAAGGAACTATTTCAAAGTGCATAAGTAACTTGTTTGGTGGTTGAAACATCTGTCATGCGCATGTTCACAGCTCAGAAATGCATGTTGGAGGAATCTGTGATGCATGAAACATGTTCGGAATACGGAATGCCATGGTTATGTAAACAATGTAAATTACATGTGTATTGCTGAGAATTCGCTCAAAGAGTGTTTTCCACTGCCAAATGTCCGATTTTAGAACCTGGTGATACAAAAAACTTATGAAGTCAGAGTAAATATTTCAAAGTGTAATATATGCCTCTTTGGTGGATGAAAGTTCACTAATCCACATGCTCACAACTCAGAAACGCATGTTTCTCGAATCCGTCATGCATGTATCATGTACGGAACCCGGAATGCCATGTTGATGGAATTCATGTAAATTATATATCTATTAGGTTGAATACACTCCAGAAGTATTCTTCTGTGAAAAATGAACGAATTCGAAACTTGTGTTAGGGAAAGCTTGTGAAAATGTGTACACGAGTCTATATGAAATTATTCCTTTTATAGAGGATGAAAAATCAGTAATCCACTTGCTCACAACTCAGGAATGCATGTATGTCGAATCCGTCATGCATGTAACATGTACGGAACACGGAATATCATGTTGAAGGAATCTATTCAAATTACATATCTCTAGGGTAGAATTCGCTCCAAGAGGGTTTTCCTGGGATCAAAGTGTGATTCTTGAAACTGGTGATAGGAGAAGCAACGAAGGCCAAGGAACTATTTCAAAGTGCATAAGTAACTTGTTTGGTGGTTGAAACATCTGTCATGCGCATGTTCACAGCTCAGAAATGCATGTTGGAGGAATCTGTGATGCATGAAACATGTTCGGAATACGGAATGCCATGGTTATGTAAACAATGTAAATTACATGTGTATTGCTGAGAATTCGCTCAAAGAGTGTTTTCCACTGCCAAATGTCCGATTTTAGAACCTGGTGATACAAAAAACTTATGAAGTCAGAGTAAATATTTCAAAGTGTAATATATGCCTCTTTGGTGGATGAAAGTTCACTAATCCACATGCTCACAACTCAGAAACGCATGTTTCTCGAATCCGTCATGCATGTATCATGTACGGAACCCGGAATGCCATGTTGATGGAATTCATGTAAATTATATATCTATTAGGTTGAATACACTCCAGAAGTATTCTTCTGTGAAAAATGAACGAATTCGAAACTTGTGTTAGGGAAAGCTTGTGAAAATGTGTACACGAGTCTATATGAAATTATTCCTTTTATAGAGGATGAAAAATCAGTAATCCACTTGCTCACAACTCAGGAATGCATGTATGTCGAATCCGTCATGCATGTAACATGTACGGAACACGGAATATCATGTTGAAGGAATCTATTCAAATTACATATCTCTAGGGTAGAATTCGCTCCAAGAGGGTTTTCCTGGGATCAAAGTGTGATTCTTGAAACTGGTGATAGGAGAAGCAACGAAGTCCAAGGAACTATTTCAAAGTGCATAAGTAACTTGTTTGGTGGTTGAAACATCTGTCATGCGCATGTTCACAGCTCAGAAATGCATGTTTGAGGAATCCGTGATGCATGAAACATGTTCGGAATACGGAATGCCATGGTTATGTAAACAATGTAAATTACATGTGTATTGCTGAGAATTCGCTCAAAGAGTGTTTTCCACTGCCAAATGTCCGATTTTAGAACCTGGTGATACAAAAAACTTATGAAGTCAGAGTAAATATTTCAAAGTGTAATATATGCCTTCTTTGGTGGATGAAAGTTCACTAATCCACATGCTCACAACTCTGAAACGCATGTTTCTCGAATCCGTCATGCATGTATCATGTACGGAACCCGGAATGCCATGTTGATGGAATTCATGTAAATTATACATCTATTAGGTTGAATACACTCCAGAAGTATTCTTCTGTGAAAAATGAACGAATTCGAAACTTGTGTTAGGGAAAGCTTGTGAAAATGTGTACACGAGTCTATATGAAATTATTCCTTTTATAGAGGATGAAAAATCAGTAATCCACATGCTCACAACTCAGGAATGCATGTTTGTCGAATCCGTCATGCATGTAACATGTACGGAACACGGAATATCATGTTGAAGGAATCTATTCAAATTACATATCTCTAGGGTAGAATTCGCTCCAAGAGGGTTTTTCTGGGATCAAAGTGTGATTCTTGAAACTGGTGATAGGAGAAGCAACGAAGTCCAAGGAACTATTTCAAAGTGCATAAGTAACTTGTTTGGTGGTTGAAACATCTGTCATGCGCATGTTCACAGCTCAGAAATGCATGTTTGAGGAATCCGTGATGCATGAAACATGTTCGGAATACGGAATGCCATGGTTATGTAAACAATGTAAATTACATGTGTATTGGTGAGAATTCGCTCAAAGAGTGTTTTCTACTGCCAAATGTCCGATTTTAGAACCTGGTGATACAAAAAACTTATGAAGTCAGAGTAAATATTTCAAAGTGTAATATATGCCTTCTTTGGTGGATGAAAGTTCACTAATCCACATGCTCACAACTCAGAAACGCATGTTTCTCGAATCCGTCATGCATGTATCATGTACGGAACCCGGAATGCCATGTTGATGGAATTCATGTAAATTATACATCTATTAGGTTGAATACACTCCAGAAGTATTCTTCTGTGAAAAATGAACGAATTCGAAACTTGTGTTAGGGAAAGATTGTGAAAATGTGTACACGAGTCTATATGAAATTATTCCTTTTATAGAGGATGAAAAATCAGTAATCCACTTGCTCACAACTCAGGAATGCATGTATGTCGAATCCGTCATGCATGTAACATGTACGGAACACGGAATATCATGTTGAAGGAATCTATTCAAATTACATATCTCTAGGGTAGAATTGGCTCCAAGAGGGTTTTTCTGGGATCAAAGTGTGATTCTTGAAACTGGTGATAGGAGAAGCAACGAAGTCCAAGGAACTATTTCAAAGTGCATAAGTAACTTGTTTGGTGGTTGAAACATCTGTCATGCGCATGTTCACAGCTCAGAAATGCATGTTTGAGGAATCCGTGATGCATGAAACATGTTCGGAATACGGAATGCCATGGTTATGTAAACAATGTAAATTACATGTGTATTGGTGAGAATTCGCTTAAAGAGTGTTTTCCACTGCCAAATGTCCGATTTTAGAACCTGGTGATACAAAAAACTTATGAAGTCAGAGTAAATATTTCAAAGTGTAATATATGCCTTCTTTGGTGGATGAAAGTTCACTAATCAGCATGCTCACAACTCAGAAACGCATGTTTCTCGAATCCGTCATGCATGTATCATGTACGGAACCCGGAATGCCATGTTGATGGAATTCATGTAAATTATATATCTATTAGGTTGAATATACTCCAGAAGTATTCTTCTGTGAAAAATGAACGAATTCGAAACTTGTGTTAGGGAAAGCTTGTGAAAATGTGTACACGAGTCTATATGAAATTATTCCTTTTATAGAGGATGAAAAATCAGTAATCCACTTGCTCACAACTCAGGAATGCATGTATGTCGAATCCGTCATGCATGTAACATGTACGGAACACGGAATATCATGTTGAAGGAATCTATTCAAATTACATATCTCTAGGGTAGAATTCGCTTCAAGAGGGTTTTCCTGTGATCAAAGTGTGATTCTTGAAACTGGTGATAGGAGAAGCAACGAAGTCCAAGGAACTATTTCAAAGTGCATAAGTAACTTGTTTGGTGGTTGAAACATCTGTCATGCGCATGTTCACAGCTCAGAAATGCATGTTTGAGGAATCCGTGATGCATGAAACATGTTCGGAATACGGAATGCCATGGTTATGTAAACAATGTAAATTACATGTGTATTGCTGAGAATTCGCTCAAAGAGTGTTTTCCACTGCCACATGTCCGATTTTAGAACCTGGTGATACAAAAAACTTATGAAGTCAGAGTAAATATTTCAAAGTGTAATATATGCCTTCTTTGGTGGATGAAAGGTCACCAATCCACATGCTCACAACTCAGAAACGCATGTTTCTCGAATCCGTCATGCATGTATCATGTACGGAACCCGGAATGCCATGTTGATGGAATTCATGTAAATTATATATCTATTAGGTTGAATACACTCCAGAAGTATTCTTCTGTGAAAAATGAACGAATTCGAAACTTGTGTTAGGGAAAGCTTGTGAAAATGTGTACACGAGTCTATATGAAATTATTCCTTTTATAGAGGATGAAAAATCAGTAATCCACTTGCTCACAACTCAGGAATGCATGTATGTCGAATCCATCATGCATGTAACATGTACGGAACACGGAATATCATGTTGAAGGAATCTATTCAAATTACATATCTCTAGGGTAGAATTCGCTCCAAGAGGGTTTTCCTGGGATCAAAGTGTGATTCTTGAAACTGGTGATAGGAGAAGCAACGAAGTCCAAGGAACTATTTCAAAGTGCATAAGTAACTTGTTTGGTGGTTGAAACATCTGTCATGCGCATGTTCACAGCTCAGAAATGCATGTTTGAGGGATCCGTGATTCATGAAACATGTTAGGAATACGGAAAGCCACGGTTATGTAAACAATGTAAATTACATGTGTATTGGTGAGAATTCGCTCAAAGAGTGTTTTCTACTGCCAAATGTCCGATTTTAGAACCTGGTGATACAAAAAACTTATGAAGTCAGAGTAAATATTTCAAAGTGTAATATATGCCTTCTTTGGTGGATGAAAGTTCACTAATCCACATGCTCACAACTCAGAAACGCATGTTTCTCGAATCCGTCATGCATGTATCATGTACGGAACCCGGAATGCCATGTTGATGGAATTCATGTAAATTATACATCTATTAGGTTGAATACACTCCAGAAGTATTCTTCTGTGAAAAATGAACGAATTCGAAACTTGTGTTAGGGAAAGATTGTGAAAATGTGTACACGAGTCTATATGAAATTATTCCTTTTATAGAGGATGAAAAATCAGTAATCCACTTGCTCACAACTCAGGAATGCATGTATGTCGAATCCGTCATGCATGTAACATGTACGGAACACGGAATATCATGTTGAAGGAATCTATTCAAATTACATATCTCTAGGGTAGAATTGGCTCCAAGAGGGTTTTTCTGGGATCAAAGTGTGATTCTTGAAACTGGTGATAGGAGAAGCAACGAAGTCCAAGGAACTATTTCAAAGTGCATAAGTAACTTGTTTGGTGGTTGAAACATCTGTCATGCGCATGTCCACAGGTCAGAAATGCATGTTTCAGGAATCCGTGATGCATGAAACATGTTCGGAATACGGAATGCCATGGTTATGTAAACAATGTAAATTACATGTGTATTGGTGAGAATTCGCTTAAAGAGTGTTTTCCACTGCCAAATGTCCGATTTTAGAACCTGGTGATACAAAAAACTTATGAAGTCAGAGTAAATAATTCAAAGTGTAATATATGCATTCTTTGGTGGATGAAAGTTCACTAATCCACATGCTCACAACTCAGAAACGCATGTTTCTCGAATCCGTCATGCATGTATCATGTACGGAACCCGGAATGCCATGTTGATGGAATTCATGTAAATTATATATCTATTAGGTTGAATACACTCCAGAAGTATTCTTCTGTGAAAAATGAACGAATTCCAAACTTCTGTTAGGGAAAGCTT
Source organism: Vicugna pacos (assembly GCF_048564905.1). Lineage (NCBI taxonomy): Eukaryota > Metazoa > Chordata > Mammalia > Artiodactyla > Camelidae > Vicugna > Vicugna pacos. The sequence goes on along the minus strand of NW_027328948.1, from coordinate 20,723 downwards.
GTGAAAATGTGTACACGAGTCTATATGAAATTATTCCTTTTATAGAGGATGAAAAATCAGTAATCCACTTGCTCACAACTCAGGAATGCATGTATGTCGAATCCGTCATGCATTTAACATGTACGGAACATGGAATATCATTTTGAAGGAATCTATTCAAATTACATATCTCTAGGGTAGAATTCGCTCCAAGAGGGTTTTCCTGGGATCAAAGTGTGATTCTTGAAACTGGTGATAGGAGAAGCAACGAAGTACAAGGAAATATTTCAAAGTGCATAAGTAACTTGTTTGGTGGTTGAAACATCTGTCATGCGCATGTTCACAGCTCAGAAATGCATGTTTGAGGAATCCGTGATGCATGAAACATGTTCGGAATATGGAATGCCATGGATATGTAAACAATGTAAATTACATGTGTATTGGTGAGAATTCGCTCAAAGAGTGTTTTCTACTGCCAAATGTCCGATTTTAGAACCTGGTGATACAAAAAACTTATGAAGTCAGAGTAAATATTTCAAAGTGTAATATATGCCTTCTTTGGTGGATGAAAGTTCACTAATCCACATGCTCACAACTCAGAAACGCATGTTTCTCGAATCCGTCATGCATGTATCATGTACGGAACCCGGAATGCCATGTTGATGGAATTCATGTACATTATATATCTATTAGGTTGAATACACTCCAGAAGTATTCTTCGGTAAAAAAGAACGAATTCGAAACTTGTGTTAGGGAAAGCTTGTGAAAATGTGTACACGAGTCTATATGAAATGATTCCTTTTATAGAGGATGAAAAATCAGTAATCCACATGGTCACAACTCAGGAATGCATGTATGTCGAATCCGTCATGCATGTAACATGTACGGAACACGGAATATCATGTTGAAGGAATCTATTCAAATTACATATCTCTAGGGTAGAATTCGCTCCAAGAGTGTTTTTCTGGGATCAAAGTGTGATTCTTGAAACTGGTGATAGGAGAAGCAACGAAGTCCAAGGAACTATTTCAAAGTGCATAAGTAACTTGTTTGCTGGTTGAAACATCTGTCATGCGCATGTTCACAGCTCAGAAATGCATGTTTGAGGAATCCGTGATGCATGAAACATGTTCGGAATACGGAAAGCCATGGTTATGTAAACAATGTAAATTACATGTGTATTGGTGAGAATTCGCTCAAAGAGTGTTTTCCACTGCCAAATGTCCGATTTTAGAACCTGGTGATACAAAAAACTTATGAAGTCAGAGTAAATATTTCAAAGTGTAATATATGCCTTCTTTGGTGGATGAAAGTTCACTAATCAGCATGCTCACAACTCAGAAACGCATGTTTCTCGAATCCGTCATGCATGTATCATGTACGGAACCCGGAATGCCATGTTGATGGAATTCATGTAAATTATACATCTATTAGGTTGAATAAACTCCAGAAGTATTCTTCTGTGAAAAATGAACGAATTCGAAACTTGTGTTAGGGAAAGCTTGTGAAAATGTGTACACGAGTCTATATGAAATTATTCCTTTTATAGAGGATGAAAAATCAGTAATCCACATGCTCACAACTCAGGAATGCATGTTTGTCGAATCCGTCATGCATGTAACATGTACGGAACACGGAATATCATGTTGAAGGAATCTATTCAAATTACATATCTCTAGGGTAGAATTCGCTCCAAGAGGGTTTTTCTGGGATCAAAGTGTGATTCTTGAAACTGGTGATAGGAGAAGCAACGAAGTCCAAGGAACTATTTCAAAGTGCATAAGTAACTTGTTTGGTGGTTGAAACATCTGTCATGCGCATGTTCACAGCTCAGAAATGCATGTTTGAGGAATCCGTGATGCATGAAACATGTTCGGAATACGGAATGCCATGGTTATGTAAACAATGTAAATTACATGTGTATTGGTGAGAATTCGCTCAAAGAGTGTTTTCTACTGCCAAATGTCCGATTTTAGAACCTGGTGATACAAAAAACTTATGAAGTCAGAGTAAATATTTCAAAGTGTAATATATGCCTTCTTTGGTGGATGAAAGTTCACTAATCCACATGCTCACAACTCAGAAACGCATGTTTCTCGAATCCGTCATGCATGTATCATGTACGGAACCCGGAATGCCATGTTGATGGAATTCATGTAAATTATACATCTATTAGGTTGAATACACTCCAGAAGTATTCTTCTGTGAAAAATGAACGAATTCGAAACTTGTGTTAGGGAAAGATTGTGAAAATGTGTACACGAGTCTATATGAAATTATTCCTTTTATAGAGGATGAAAAATCAGTAATCCACTTGCTCACAACTCAGGAATGCATGTATGTCGAATCCGTCATGCATGTAACATGTACGGAACACGGAATATCATGTTGAAGGAATCTATTAAAATTACATATCTCTAGGGTAGAATTGGCTCCAAGAGGGTTTTTCTGGGATCAAAGTGTGATTCTTGAAACTGGTGATAGGAGAAGCTACGAAGTCCAAGGAACTATTTCAAAGTGCATAAGTAACTTGTTTGGTGGTTGAAACATCTGTCATGCGCATGTTCACAGCTCAGAAATGCATGTTTGAGGAATCCGTGATGCATGAAACATGTTCGGAATACGGAATGCCATGGTTATGTAAACAATGTAAATTACATGTGTATTGGTGAGAATTCGCTTAAAGAGTGTTTTCCACTGCCAAATGTCCGATTTTAGAACCTGGTGATACAAAAAACTTATGAAGTCAGAGTAAATATTTCAAAGTGTAATATATGCCTTCTTTGGTGGATGAAAGTTCACTAATCAGCATGCTCACAACTCAGAAACGCATGTTTCTCGAATCCGTCATGCATGTATCATGTACGGAACCCGGAATGCCATGTTGATGGAATTCATGTAAATTATATATCTATTAGTTTGAATACACTCCAGAAGTATTCTTCTGTGAAAACTGAACGAATTCGAAACTTGTGTTAGGGAAAGCTTGTGAAAATGTGTACACGAGTCTATATGAAATTATTCCTTTTATAGAGGATGAAAAATCAGTAATCCACTTGCTCACAACTCAGGAATGCATGTATGTCGAATCCGTCATGCATGTAACATGTACGGAACACGGAATATCATGTTGAAGGAATCTATTCAAATTACATATCTCTAGGGTAGAATTCGCTCCAAGAGGGTTTTCCTGTGATCAAAGTGTGATTCTTGAAACTGGTGATAGGAGAAGCAACGAAGTCCAAGGAACTATTTCAAAGTGCATAAGTAACTTGTTTGGTGGTTGAAACATCTGTCATGTGCATGTTCACAGCTCAGAAATGCATGTTTGAGGAATCCGTGATGCATGAAACATGTTCGGAATACGGAATGCCATGGTTATGTAAACAATGTAAATTACATGTGTATTGCTGAGAATTCGCTCAAAGAGTGTTTTCCACTGCCAAATGTCCGATTTTAGAACCTGGTGATACAAAAAACTTATGAAGTCAGAGTAAATATTTCAAAGTGTAATATATGCCTTCTTTGGTGGATGAAAGTTCACTAATCCACATGCTCACAACTCAGAAACGCATGTTTCTCGAATCCATCATGCATGTATCATGTACGGAACCCGGAATGCCATGTTGATGGAATTCATGTAAATTATATATCTATTAGGTTGAATACACTCCAGAAGTATTCTTCTGTGAAAAATGAACGAATTCGAACTTGTGTTAGGGAAAGCTTGTGAAAATGTGTACACGAGTCTATATGAAATTATTCCTTTTATAGAGGATGAAAAATCAGTAATCCACTTGCTCACAACTCAGGAATGCATGTATGTCGAATCCGTCATGCATGTAATATGTACGGAACACGGAATATCATGTTGAAGGAATCTATTCAAATTACATATCTCTAGGGTAGAATTCGCTCCAAGAGGGTTTTCCTGGGATCAAAGTGTGATTCTTGAAACTGGTGATAGGAGAAGCAACGAAGTCCAAGGAACTATTTCAAAGTGCATAAGTAACTTGTTTGGTGGTTGAAACATCTGTCATGCGCATGTTCACAGCTCAGAAATGCATGTTTGAGGAATCCGTGATGCATGAAACATGTCCGGAATACGGAATGCCATGGTTATGTAAACAATGTAAATTACATGTGTATTGGTGAGAATTCGCTCAAAGAGAGTTTTCTACTGCCAAATGTCCGATTTTAGAACCTGGTGATACAAAAAACTTATGAAGTCAGAGTAAATATTTCAAAGTGTAATATATGCCTTCTTTGGTGGATGAAAGTTCACTAATCCACATGCTCACAACTCAGAAACGCATGTTTCTCGAATCCGTCATGCATGTATCATGTACGGAACCCGGAATGCCATGTTGATGGAATTCATGTAAATTATATATCTATTAGGTTGAATACACTCCAGAAGTATTCTTCTGTGAAAAATGAACGAATTCGAAACTTGTGTTAGGGAAAGCTTGTGAAAATGTGTACACGAGTCTATATGAAATTATTCCTTTTATAGAGGATGAAAAATCAGTAATCCACTTGCTCACAACTCAGGAATGCATGTATGTCGAATCCGTCATGCATGTAACATGTACGGAACACGGAATATCATGTTGAAGGAATCTATTCAAATTACATATCTCTAGGGTAGAATTCGCTCCAAGAGGGTTTTCCTGGGATCAAAGTGTGATTCTTGAAACTGGTGATAGGAGAAGCAACGAAGTCCAAGGAACTATTTCAAAGTGCATAAGTAACTTGTTTGGTGGTTGAAACATCTGTCATGCGCATGTTCACAGCTCAGAAATGCATGTTTGAGGGATCCGTGATGCATGAAACATGTTAGGAATACGGAAAGCCACGGTTATGTAAACAATGTAAATTACATGTGTATTGGTGAGAATTCGCTCAAAGAGTGTTTTCTACTGCCAAATGTCCGATTTTAGAACCTGGTGATACAAAAAACTTATGAAGTCAGAGTAAATATTTCAAAGTGTAATATATGCCTTCTTTGGTGGATGAAAGTTCACTAATCCACATGCTCACAACTCAGAAACGCATGTTTCTCGAATCCGTCATGCATGTATCATGTACGGAACCCGGAATGCCATGTTGATGGAATTCATGTAAATTATACATCTATTAGGTTGAATACACTCCAGAAGTATTCTTCTGTGAAAAATGAACGAATTCGAAACTTGTGTTAGGGAAAGATTGTGAAAATGTGTACACGAGTCTATATGAAATTATTCCTTTTATAGAGGATGAAAAATCAGTAATCCACTTGCTCACAACTCAGGAATGCATGTATGTCGAATCCGTCATGCATGTAACATGTACGGAACACGGAATATCATGTTGAAGGAATCTATTCAAATTACATATCTCTAGGGTAGAATTGGCTCCAAGAGGGTTTTTCTGGGATCAAAGTGTGATTCTTGAAACTGGTGATAGGAGAAGCAACGAAGTCCAAGGAACTATTTCAAAGTGCATAAGTAACTTGTTTGGTGGTTGAAACATCTGTCATGCGCATGTCCACAGGTCAGAAATGCATGTTTCAGGAATCCGTGATGCATGAAACATGTTCGGAATACGGAATGCCATGGTTATGTAAACAATGTAAATTACATGTGTATTGGTGAGAATTCGCTTAAAGAGTGTTTTCCACTGCCAAATGTCCGATTTTAGAACCTGGTGATACAAAAAACTTATGAAGTCAGAGTAAATAATTCAAAGTGTAATATATGCATTCTTTGGTGGATGAAAGTTCACTAATCCACATGCTCACAACTCAGAAACGCATGTTTCTCGAATCCGTCATGCATGTATCATGTACGGAACCCGGAATGCCATGTTGATGGAATTCATGTAAATTATATATCTATTAGGTTGAATACACTCCAGAAGTATTCTTCTGTGAAAAATGAACGAATTCCAAACTTCTGTTAGGGAAAGCTTGTGAAAATGTGTACACGAGTCTATATGAAATTATTCCTTTTATAGAGGATGAAAAATCAGTAATCCACTTGCTCACAACTCAGGAATGCATGTATGTCGAATCCGTCATGCATTTAACATGTACGGAACATGGAATATCATTTTGAAGGAATCTATTCAAATTACATATCTCTAGGGTAGAATTCGCTCCAAGAGGGTTTTCCTGGGATCAAAGTGTGATTCTTGAAACTGGTGATAGGAGAAGCAACGAAGTACAAGGAAATATTTCAAAGTGCATAAGTAACTTGTTTGGTGGTTGAAACATCTGTCATGCGCATGTTCACAGCTCAGAAATGCATGTTTGAGGAATCCGTGATGCATGAAACATGTTCGGAATATGGAATGCCATGGATATGTAAACAATGTAAATTACATGTGTATTGGTGAGAATTCGCTCAAAGAGTGTTTTCTACTGCCAAATGTCCGATTTTAGAACCTGGTGATACAAAAAACTTATGAAGTCAGAGTAAATATTTCAAAGTGTAATATATGCCTTCTTTGGTGGATGAAAGTTCACTAATCCACATGCTCACAACTCAGAAACGCATGTTTCTCGAATCCGTCATGCATGTATCATGTACGGAACCCGGAATGCCATGTTGATGGAATTCATGTACATTATATATCTATTAGGTTGAATACACTCCAGAAGTATTCTTCGGTAAAAAAGAACGAATTCGAAACTTGTGTTAGGGAAAGCTTGTGAAAATGTGTACACGAGTCTATATGAAATGATTCCTTTTATAGAGGATGAAAAATCAGTAATCCACATGGTCACAACTCAGGAATGCATGTATGTCGAATCCGTCATGCATGTAACATGTACGGAACACGGAATATCATGTTGAAGGAATCTATTCAAATTACATATCTCTAGGGTAGAATTCGCTCCAAGAGGGTTTTTCTGGGATCAAAGTGTGATTCTTGAAACTGGTGATAGGAGAAGCAACGAAGTCCAAGGAACTATTTCAAAGTGCATAAGTAACTTGTTTGCTGGTTGAAACATCTGTCATGCGCATGTTCACAGCTCAGAAATGCATGTTTGAGGAATCCGTGATGCATGAAACATGTTCGGAATACGGAAAGCCATGGTTATGTAAACAATGTAAATTACATGTGTATTGGTGAGAATTCGCTCAAAGAGTGTTTTCCACTGCCAAATGTCCGATTTTAGAACCTGGTGATACAAAAAACTTATGAAGTCAGAGTAAATATTTCAAAGTGTAATATATGCCTTCTTTGGTGGATGAAAGTTCACTAATCAGCATGCTCACAACTCAGAAACGCATGTTTCTCGAATCCGTCATGCATGTATCATGTACGGAACCCGGAATGCCATGTTGATGGAATTCATGTAAATTATACATCTATTAGGTTGAATAAACTCCAGAAGTATTCTTCTGTGAAAAATGAACGAATTCGAAACTTGTGTTAGGGAAAGCTTGTGAAAATGTGTACACGAGTCTATATGAAATTATTCCTTTTATAGAGGATGAAAAATCAGTAATCCACATGCTCACAACTCAGGAATGCATGTTTGTCGAATCCGTCATGCATGTAACATGTACGGAACACGGAATATCATGTTGAAGGAATCTATTCAAATTACATATCTCTAGGGTAGAATTCGCTCCAAGAGGGTTTTTCTGGGATCAAAGTGTGATTCTTGAAACTGGTGATAGGAGAAGCAACGAAGTCCAAGGAACTATTTCAAAGTGCATAAGTAACTTGTTTGGTGGTTGAAACATCTGTCATGCGCATGTTCACAGCTCAGAAATGCATGTTTGAGGAATCCGTGATGCATGAAACATGTTCGGAATACGGAATGCCATGGTTATGTAAACAATGTAAATTACATGTGTATTGGTGAGAATTCGCTCAAAGAGTGTTTTCTACTGCCAAATGTCCGATTTTAGAACCTGGTGATACAAAAAACTTATGAAGTCAGAGTAAATATTTCAAAGTGTAATATATGCCTTCTTTGGTGGATGAAAGTTCACTAATCCACATGCTCACAACTCAGAAACGCATGTTTCTCGAATCCGTCATGCATGTATCATGTACGGAACCCGGAATGCCATGTTGATGGAATTCATGTAAATTATACATCTATTAGGTTGAATACACTCCAGAAGTATTCTTCTGTGAAAAATGAACGAATTCGAAACTTGTGTTAGGGAAAGATTGTGAAAATGTGTACACGAGTCTATATGAAATTATTCCTTTTATAGAGGATGAAAAATCAGTAATCCACTTGCTCACAACTCAGGAATGCATGTATGTCGAATCCGTCATGCATGTAACATGTACGGAACACGGAATATCATGTTGAAGGAATCTATTAAAATTACATATCTCTAGGGTAGAATTGGCTCCAAGAGGGTTTTTCTGGGATCAAAGTGTGATTCTTGAAACTGGTGATAGGAGAAGCAACGAAGTCCAAGGAACTATTTCAAAGTGCATAAGTAACTTGTTTGGTGGTTGAAACATCTGTCATGCGCATGTTCACAGCTCAGAAATGCATGTTTGAGGAATCCGTGATGCATGAAACATGTTCGGAATACGGAATGCCATGGTTATGTAAACAATGTAAATTACATGTGTATTGGTGAGAATTCGCTTAAAGAGTGTTTTCCACTGCCAAATGTCCGATTTTAGAACCTGGTGATACAAAAAACTTATGAAGTCAGAGTAAATATTTCAAAGTGTAATATATGCCTTCTTTGGTGGATGAAAGTTCACTAATCAGCATGCTCACAACTCAGAAACGCATGTTTCTCGAATCCGTCATGCATGTATCATGTACGGAACCCGGAATGCCATGTTGATGGAATTCATGTAAATTATATATCTATTAGTTTGAATACACTCCAGAAGTATTCTTCTGTGAAAACTGAACGAATTCGAAACTTGTGTTAGGGAAAGCTTGTGAAAATGTGTACACGAGTCTATATGAAATTATTCCTTTTATAGAGGATGAAAAATCAGTAATCCACTTGCTCACAACTCAGGAATGCATGTATGTCGAATCCGTCATGCATGTAACATGTACGGAACACGGAATATCATGTTGAAGGAATCTATTCAAATTACATATCTCTAGGGTAGAATTCGCTCCAAGAGGGTTTTCCTGTGATCAAAGTGTGATTCTTGAAACTGGTGATAGGAGAAGCAACGAAGTCCAAGGAACTATTTCAAAGTGCATAAGTAACTTGTTTGGTGGTTGAAACATCTGTCATGTGCATGTTCACAGCTCAGAAATGCATGTTTGAGGAATCCGTGATGCATGAAACATGTTCGGAATACGGAATGCCATGGTTATGTAAACAATGTAAATTACATGTGTATTGCTGAGAATTCGCTCAAAGAGTGTTTTCCACTGCCAAATGTCCGATTTTAGAACCTGGTGATACAAAAAACTTATGAAGTCAGAGTAAATATTTCAAAGTGTAATATATGCCTTCTTTGGTGGATGAAAGTTCACTAATCCACATGCTCACAACTCAGAAACGCATGTTTCTCGAATCCATCATGCATGTATCATGTACGGAACCCGGAATGCCATGTTGATGGAATTCATGTAAATTATATATCTATTATGTTGAATACACTCCAGAAGTATTCTTCTGTGAAAAATGAACGAATTCGAACTTGTGTTAGGGAAAGCTTGTGAAAATGTGTACACGAGTCTATATGAAATTATTCCTTTTATAGAGGATGAAAAATCAGTAATCCACTTGCTCACAACTCAGGAATGCATGTATGTCGAATCCGTCATGCATGTAATATGTACGGAACACGGAATATCATGTTGAAGGAATCTATTCAAATTACATATCTCTAGGGTAGAATTCGCTCCAAGAGGGTTTTCCTGGGATCAAAGTGTGATTCTTGAAACTGGTGATAGGAGAAGCAACGAAGTCCAAGGAACTATTTCAAAGTGCATAAGTAACTTGTTTGGTGGTTGAAACATCTGTCATGCGCATGTTCACAGCTCAGAAATGCATGTTTGAGGAATCCGTGATGCATGAAACATGTCCGGAATACGGAATGCCATGGTTATGTAAACAATGTAAATTACATGTGTATTGGTGAGAATTCGCTCAAAGAGAGTTTTCTACTGCCAAATGTCCGATTTTAGAACCTGGTGATACAAAAAACTTATGAAGTCAGAGTAAATATTTCAAAGTGTAATATATGCCTTCTTTGGTGGATGAAAGTTCACTAATCCACATGCTCACAACTCAGAAACGCATGTTTCTCGAATCCGTCATGCATGTATCATGTACGGAACCCGGAATGCCATGTTGATGGAATTCATGTAAATTATATATCTATTAGGTTGAATACACTCCAGAAGTATTCTTCTGTGAAAAATGAACGAATTCGAAACTTGTGTTAGGGAAAGCTTGTGAAAATGTGTACACGAGTCTATATGAAATTATTCCTTTTATAGAGGATGAAAAATCAGTAATCCACTTGCTCACAACTCAGGAATGCATGTATGTCGAATCCGTCATGCATGTAACATGTACGGAACACGGAATATCATGTTGAAGGAATCTATTCAAATTACATATCTCTAGGGTAGAATTCGCTCCAAGAGGGTTTTCCTGGGATCAAAGTGTGATTCTTGAAACTGGTGATAGGAGAAGCAACGAAGTCCAAGGAACTATTTCAAAGTGCATAAGTAACTTGTTTGGTGGTTGAAACATCTGTCATGCGCATGTTCACAGCTCAGAAATGCATGTTTGAGGAATCCGTGATGCATGAAACATGTCCGGAATACGGAATGCCATGGTTATGTAAACAATGTAAATTACATGTGTATTGGTGAGAATTCGCTCAAAGAGAGTTTTCTACTGCCAAATGTCCGATTTTAGAACCTGGTGATACAAAAAACTTATGAAGTCAGAGTAAATATTTCAAAGTGTAATATATGCCTTCTTTGGTGGATGAAAGTTCACTAATCCACATGCTCACAACTCAGAAACGCATGTTTCTCGAATCCGTCATGCATGTATCATGTACGGAACCCGGAATGCCATGTTGATGGAATTCATGTAAATTATATATCTATTAGGTTGAATACACTCCAGAAGTATTCTTCTGTGAAAACTGAACGAATTCGAAACTTGTGTTAGGGAAAGCTTGTGAAAATGTGTACACGAGTCTATATGAAATTATTCCTTTTATAGAGGATGAAAAATCAGTAATCCACTTGCTCACAACTCAGGAATGCATGTATGTCGAATCCGTCATGCATGTAACATGTACGGAACACGGAATATCATGTTGAAGGAATCTATTCAAATTACATATCTCTAGGGTAGAATTCGCTCCAAGAGGGTTTTCCTGTGATCAAAGTGTGATTCTTGAAACTGGTGATAGGAGAAGCAACGAAGTCCAAGGAACTATTTCAAAGTGCATAAGTAACTTGTTTGGTGGTTGAAACATCTGTCATGTGCATGTTCACAGCTCAGAAATGCATGTTTGAGGAATCCGTGATGCATGAAACATGTTCGGAATACGGAATGCCATGGTTATGTAAACAATGTAAATTACATGTGTATTGCTGAGAATTCGCTCAAAGAGTGTTTTCCACTGCCAAATGTCCGATTTTAGAACCTGGTGATACAAAAAACTTATGAAGTCAGAGTAAATATTTCAAAGTGTAATATATGCCTTCTTTGGTGGATGAAAGTTCACTAATCCACATGCTCACAACTCAGAAACGCATGTTTCTCGAATCCATCATGCATGTATCATGTACGGAACCCGGAATGCCATGTTGATGGAATTCATGTAAATTATATATCTATTAGGTTGAATACACTCCAGAAGTATTCTTCTGTGAAAAATGAACGAATTCGAACTTGTGTTAGGGAAAGCTTGTGAAAATGTGTACACGAGTCTATATGAAATTATTCCTTTTATAGAGGATGAAAAATCAGTAATCCACTTGCTCACAACTCAGGAATGCATGTATGTCGAATCCGTCATGCATGTAATATGTACGGAACACGGAATATCATGTTGAAGGAATCTATTCAAATTACATATCTCTAGGGTAGAATTCGCTCCAAGAGGGTTTTCCTGGGATCAAAGTGTGATTCTTGAAACTGGTGATAGGAGAAGCAACGAAGTCCAAGGAACTATTTCAAAGTGCATAAGTAACTTGTTTGGTGGTTGAAACATCTGTCATGCGCATGTTCACAGCTCAGAAATGCATGTTTGAGGAATCCGTGATGCATGAAACATGTCCGGAATACGGAATGCCATGGTTATGTAAACAATGTAAATTACATGTGTATTGGTGAGAATTCGCTCAAAGAGAGTTTTCTACTGCCAAATGTCCGATTTTAGAACCTGGTGATACAAAAAACTTATGAAGTCAGAGTAAATATTTCAAAGTGTAATATATGCCTTCTTTGGTGGATGAAAGTTCACTAATCCACATGCTCACAACTCAGAAACGCATGTTTCTCGAATCCGTCATGCATGTATCATGTACGGAACCCGGAATGCCATGTTGATGGAATTCATGTAAATTATATATCTATTAGGTTGAATACACTCCAGAAGTATTCTTCTGTGAAAACTGAACGAATTCGAAACTTGTGTTAGGGAAAGCTTGTGAAAATGTGTACACGAGTCTATATGAAATTATTCCTTTTATAGAGGATGAAAAATCAGTAATCCACTTGCTCACAACTCAGGAATGCATGTATGTCGAATCCGTCATGCATGTAACATGTACGGAACACGGAATATCATGTTGAAGGAATCTATTCAAATTACATATCTCTAGGGTAGAATTCGCTCCAAGAGGGTTTTCCTGTGATCAAAGTGTGATTCTTGAAACTGGTGATAGGAGAAGCAACGAAGTCCAAGGAACTATTTCAAAGTGCATAAGTAACTTGTTTGGTGGTTGAAACATCTGTCATGTGCATGTTCACAGCTCAGAAATGCATGTTTGAAGAATCCGTGATGCATGAAACATGTTCGGAATACGGAATGCCATGGTTATGTAAACAATGTAAATTACATGTGTATTGCTGAGAATTCGCTCAAAGAGTGTTTTCCACTGCCAAATGTCCGATTTTAGAACCTGGTGATACAAAAAACTTATGAAGTCAGAGTAAATATTTCAAAGTGTAATATATGCCTTCTTTGGTGGATGAAAGTTCACTAATCCACATGCTCACAACTCAGAAACGCATGTTTCTCGAATCCATCATGCATGTATCATGTACGGAACCCGGAATGCCATGTTGATGGAATTCATGTAAATTATATATCTATTAGGTTGAATACACTCCAGAAGTATTCTTCTGTGAAAAATGAACGAATTCGAACTTGTGTTAGGGAAAGCTTGTGAAAATGTGTACACGAGTCTATATGAAATTATTCCTTTTATAGAGGATGAAAAATCAGTAATCCACTTGCTCACAACTCAGGAATGCATGTATGTCGAATCCGTCATGCATGTAATATGTACGGAACACGGAATATCATGTTGAAGGAATCTATTCAAATTACATATCTCTAGGGTAGAATTCGCTCCAAGAGGGTTTTCCTGGGATCAAAGTGTGATTCTTGAAACTGGTGATAGGAGAAGCAACGAAGTCCAAGGAACTATTTCAAAGTGCATAAGTAACTTGTTTGGTGGTTGAAACATCTGTCATGCGCATGTTCACAGCTCAGAAATGCATGTTTGAGGAATCCGTGATGCATGAAACATGTCCGGAATACGGAATGCCATGGTTATGTAAACAATGTAAATTACATGTGTATTGGTGAGAATTCGCTCAAAGAGAGTTTTCTACTGCCAAATGTCCGATTTTAGAACCTGGTGATACAAAAAACTTATGAAGTCAGAGTAAATATTTCAAAGTGTAATATATGCCTTCTTTGGTGGATGAAAGTTCACTAATCCACATGCTCACAACTCAGAAACGCATGTTTCTCGAATCCGTCATGCATGTATCATGTACGGAACCCGGAATGCCATGTTGATGGAATTCATGTAAATTATATATCTATTAGGTTGAATACACTCCAGAAGTATTCTTCTGTGAAAACTGAACGAATTCGAAACTTGTGTTAGGGAAAGCTTGTGAAAATGTGTACACGAGTCTATATGAAATTATTCCTTTTATAGAGGATGAAAAATCAGTAATCCACTTGCTCACAACTCAGGAATGCATGTATGTCGAATCCGTCATGCATGTAACATGTACGGAACACGGAATATCATGTTGAAGGAATCTATTCAAATTACATATCTCTAGGGTAGAATTCGCTCCAAGAGGGTTTTCCTGTGATCAAAGTGTGATTCTTGAAACTGGTGATAGGAGAAGCAACGAAGTCCAAGGAACTATTTCAAAGTGCATAAGTAACTTGTTTGGTGGTTGAAACATCTGTCATGTGCATGTTCACAGCTCAGAAATGCATGTTTGAGGAATCCGTGATGCATGAAACATGTTCGGAATACGGAATGCCATGGTTATGTAAACAATGTAAATTACATGTGTATTGCTGAGAATTCGCTCAAAGAGTGTTTTCCACTGCCAAATGTCCGATTTTAGAACCTGGTGATACAAAAAACTTATGAAGTCAGAGTAAATATTTCAAAGTGTAATATATGCCTTCTTTGGTGGATGAAAGTTCACTAATCCACATGCTCACAACTCAGAAACGCATGTTTCTCGAATCCATCATGCATGTATCATGTACGGAACCCGGAATGCCATGTTGATGGAATTCATGTAAATTATATATCTATTAGGTTGAATACACTCCAGAAGTATTCTTCTGTGAAAAATGAACGAATTCGAACTTGTGTTAGGGAAAGCTTGTGAAAATGTGTACACGAGTCTATATGAAATTATTCCTTTTATAGAGGATGAAAAATCAGTAATCCACTTGCTCACAACTCAGGAATGCATGTATGTCGAATCCGTCATGCACGTAACATGTACGGAACACGGAATATCATGTTGAAGGAATCTATTCAAATTACATATCTCTAGGGTAGAATTCGCTCCAAGAGGGTTTTTCTGGGATCAAAGTGTGATTCTTGAAACTGGTGATAGGAGAAGCAACGAAGTCCAAGGAACTATTTCAAAGTGCATAAGTAACTTGTTTGGTGGTTGAAACATCTGTCATGCGCATGTTCACAGCTCAGAAATGCATGTTTGAGGAATCCGTGATGCATGAAACATGTTCGGAATACGGAATGCCATGGTTATGTAAACAATGTAAATTACATGTGTATTGGTGAGAATTCGCTTAAAGAGTGTTTTCCACTGCCAAATGTCCGATTTTAGAACCTGGTGATACAAAAAACTTATGAAGTCAGAGTAAATATTTCAAAGTGTAATATATGCCTTCTTTGGTGGATGAAAGTTCACTAATCAGCATGCTCACAACTCAGAAACGCATGTTTCTCGAATCCGTCATGCATGTATCATGTACGGAACCCGGAATGCCATGTTGATGGAATTCATGTAAATTATATATCTATTAGGTTGAATACACTCCAGAAGTATTCTTCTGTGAAAAATGAACGAATTCGAAACTTGTGTTAGGGAAAGCTTGTGAAAATGTGTACACGAGTCTATATGAAATTATTCCTTTTATAGAGGATGAAAAATCAGTAATCCACTTGCTCACAACTCAGGAATGCATGTATGTCGAATCCGTCATGCATGTAACATGTACGGAACACGGAATATCATGTTGAAGGAATCTATTCAAATTACATATCTCTAGGGTAGAATTCGCTCCAAGAGGGTTTTCCTGGGATCAAAGTGTGATTCTTGAAACTGGTGATAGGAGAAGCAACGAAGTCCAAGGAACTATTTCAAAGTGCATAAGTAACTTGTTTGGTGGTTGAAACATCTGTCATGCGCATGTTCACAGCTCAGAAATGCATGTTTGAGGAATCCGTGATGCATGAAACATGTTCGGAATACGGAATGCCATGGTTATGTAAACAATGTAAATTACATGTGTATTGCTGAGAATTCGCTCAAAGAGTGTTTTCCACTGCCACATGTCCGATTTTAGAACCTGGTGATACAAAAAACTTATGAAGTCAGAGTAAATATTTCAAAGTGTAATATATGCCTTCTTTGGTGGATGAAAGGTCACCAATCCACATGCTCACAACTCAGAAACGCATGTTTCTCGAATCCGTCATGCATGTATCATGTACGGAACCCGGAATGCCATGTTGATGGAATTCATGTAAATTATATATCTATTAGGTTGAATACACTCCAGAAGTATTCTTCTGTGAAAAATGAACGAATTCGAAACTTGTGTTAGGGAAAGCTTGTGAAAATGTGTACACGAGTCTATATGAAATTATTCCTTTTATAGAGGATGAAAAATCAGTAATCCACTTGCTCACAACTCAGGAATGCATGTATGTCGAATCCATCATGCATGTAACATGTACGGAACACGGAATATCATGTTGAAGGAATCTATACAAATTACATATCTCTAGGGTAGAATTCGCTCCAAGAGGGTTTTCCTGGGATCAAAGTGTGATTCTTGAAACTGGTGATAGGAGAAGCAACGAAGTCCAAGGAACTATTTCAAAGTGCATAAGTAACTTGTTTGGTGGTTGAAACATCTGTCATGCGCATGTTCACAGCTCAGAAATGCATGTTTGAGGAATCCGTGATGCATGAAACATGTTCGGAATACGGAATGCCATGGTTATGTAAACAATGTAAATTACATGTGTATTGGTGAGAATTCGCTTAAAGAGTGTTTTCCACTGCCAAATGTCCGATTTTAGAACCTGGTGATACAAAAAACTTATGAAGTCAGAGTAAATATTTCAAAGTGTAATATATGCCTTCTTTGGTGGATGAAAGTTCACTAATCCACATGCTCACAACTCAGAAACGCATGTTTCTCGAATCCGTCATGCATGTATCATGTACGGAACCCGGAATGCCATGTTGATGGAATTCATGTAAATTATATATCTATTAGGTTGAATACACTCCAGAAGTATTCTTCTGTGAAAAATGAACGAATTCGAAACTTGTGTTAGGGAAAGCTTGTGAAAATGTGTACACGAGTCTATATGAAATTATTCCTTTTATAGAGGATGAAAAATCAGTAATCCACTTGCTCACAACTCAGGAATGCATGTATGTCGAATCCGTCATGCATGTAACATGTACGGAACACGGAATATCATGTTGAAGGAATCTATTCAAATTACATATCTCTAGGGTAGAATTCGCTCCAAGAGGGTTTTCCTGTGATCAAAGTGTGATTCTTGAAACTGGTGATAGGAGAAGCAACGAAGTCCAAGGAACTATTTCAAAGTGCATAAGTAACTTGTTTGGTGGTTGAAACATCTGTCATGCGCATGTTCACAGCTCAGAAATGCATGTTTGAGGAATCTGTGATGCATGAAACATGTTCAGAATACGGAATGCCATGGTTATGTAAACAATGTAAATTACATGTGTATTGCTGAGAATTCGCTCAAAGAGTGTTTTCCACTGCCAAATGTCCGATTTTAGAACCTGGTGATACAAAAAACTTATGAAGTCAGAGTAAATATTTCAAAGTGTAATATATGCCTTCTTTGGTGGATGAAAGTTCACTAATCCACATGCTCACAACTCAGAAACGCATGTTTCTCGAATCCGTCATGCATGTATCATGTACGGAACCCGGAATGCCATGTTGATGGAATTCATGTAAATTATATATCTATTAGGTTGAATAGACTCCAGAAGTATTCTTCTGTGAAAACTGAACGAATTCGAAACTTGTGTTAGGGAAAGCTTGTGAAAATGTGTACACGAGTCTATATGAAATTATTCCTTTTATAGAGGATGAAAAATCAGTAATCCACTTGCTCACAACTCAGGAATGCATGTATGTCGAATCCGTCATGCATGTAACATGTACGGAACACGGAATATCATGTTGAAGGAATCTATTCAAATTACATATCTCTAGGGTAGAATTCGCTCCAAGAGGGTTTTCCTGTGATCAAAGTGTGATTCATGAAACTGGTGATAGGAGAAGCAACGAAGTCCAAGGAACTATTTCAAAGTGCATAAGTAACTTGTTTGGTGGTTGAAACATCTGTCATGCGCATGTTCACAGCTCAGAAATGCATGTTTGAGGAATCCGTGATGCATGAAACATGTTCGGAATACGGAATGCCATGGTTATGTAAACAATGTAAATTACATATGTATTGGTGAGAATTCGCTTAAAGAGTGTTTTCCACTGCCAAATGTCCGATTTTAGAACCTGGTGATACAAAAAACTTATGAAGTCAGAGTAAATATTTCAAAGTGTAATATATGCCTTCTTTGGTGGATGAAAGTTCACTAATCCACATGCTCACAACTCAGAAACGCATGTTTCTCGAATCCGTCATGCATGTATCATGTACGGAACCCGGAATGCCATGTTGATGGAATTCATGTAAATTATATATCTATTAGGTTGAATACACTCCAGAAGTATTCTTCTGTGAAAAATGAACGAATTCGAAACTTGTGTTAGGGAAAGCTTGTGAAAATGTGTACACGAGTCTATATGAAATTATTCCTTTTATAGAGGATGAAAAATCAGTAATCCACTTGCTCACAACTCAGGAATGCATGTATGTCGAATCCGTCATGCATGTAACATGTACGGAACACGGAATATCATGTTGAAGGAATCTATTCAAATTACATATCTCTAGGGTAGAATTCGCTCCAAGAGGGTTTTCCTGTGATCAAAGTGTGATTCTTGAAACTGGTGATAGGAGAAGCAACGAAGGCCAAGGAACTATTTCAAAGTGCATAAGTAACTTGTTTGGTGGTTGAAACATCTGTCATGCGCATGTTCACAGCTCAGAAATGCATGTTGGAGGAATCTGTGATGCATGAAACATGTTCGGAATACGGAATGCCATGGTTATGTAAACAATGTAAATTACATGTGTATTGCTGAGAATTCGCTCAAAGAGTGTTTTCCACTGCCAAATGTCCGATTTTAGAACCTGGTGATACAAAAAACTTATGAAGTCAGAGTAAATATTTCAAAGTGTAATATATGCCTCTTTGGTGGATGAAAGTTCACTAATCCACATGCTCACAACTCAGAAACGCATGTTTCTCGAATCCGTCATGCATGTATCATGTACGGAACCCGGAATGCCATGTTGATGGAATTCATGTAAATTATATATCTATTAGGTTGAATACACTCCAGAAGTATTCTTCTGTGAAAAATGAACGAATTCGAAACTTGTGTTAGGGAAAGCTTGTGAAAATGTGTACACGAGTCTATATGAAATTATTCCTTTTATAGAGGATGAAAAATCAGTAATCCACTTGCTCACAACTCAGGAATGCATGTATGTCGAATCCGTCATGCATGTAACATGTACGGAACACGGAATATCATGTTGAAGGAATCTATTCAAATTACATATCTCTAGGGTAGAATTCGCTCCAAGAAGGTTTTCCTGGGATCAAAGTGTGATTCTTGAAACTGGTGATAGGAGAAGCAACGAAGTCCAAGGAACTATTTCAAAGTGCATAAGTAACTTGTTTGGTGGTTGAAACATCTGTCATGCGCATGTTCACAGCTCAGAAATGCATGTTTGAGGAATCCGTGATGCATGAAACATGTCCGGAATACGGAATGCCATGGTTATGTAAACAATGTAAATTACATGTGTATTGGTGAGAATTCGCTCAAAGAGAGTTTTCTACTGCCAAATGTCCGATTTTAGAACCTGGTGATACAAAAAACTTATGAAGTCAGAGTAAATATTTCAAAGTGTAATATATGCCTTCTTTGGTGGATGAAAGTTCACTAATCCACATGCTCACAACTCAGAAACGCATGTTTCTCGAATCCGTCATGCATGTATCATGTACGGAACCCGGAATGCCATGTTGATGGAATTCATGTAAATTATATATCTATTAGGTTGAATACACTCCAGAAGTATTCTTCTGTGAAAAATGAACGAATTCGAAACTTGTGTTAGGGAAAGCTTGTGAAAATGTGTACACGAGTCTATATGAAATTATTCCTTTTATAGAGGATGAAAAATCAGTAATCCACTTGCTCACAACTCAGGAATGCATGTATGTCGAATCCGTCATGCATGTAACATGTACGGAACACGGAATATCATGTTGAAGGAATCTATTCAAATTACATATCTCTAGGGTAGAATTCGCTCCAAGAGGGTTTTCCTGTGATCAAAGTGTGATTCTTGAAACTGGTGATAGGAGAAGCAACGAAGTCCAAGGAACTATTTCAAAGTGCATAAGTAACTTGTTTGGTGGTTGAAACATCTGTCATGCGCATGTTCACAGCTCAGAAATGCATGTTTGAGGAATCTGTGATGCATGAAACATGTTCGGAATACGGAATGCCATGGTTATGTAAACAATGTAAATTACATGTGTATTGCTGAGAATTCGCTCAAAGAGTGTTTTCCACTGCCAAATGTCCGATTTTAGAACCTGGTGATACAAAAAACTTATGAAGTCAGAGTAAATATTTCAAAGTGTAATATATGCCTTCTTTGGTGGATGAAAGTTCACTAATCCACATGCTCACAACTCAGAAACGCATGTTTCTCGAATCCATCATGCATGTATCATGTACGGAACCCGGAATGCCATGTTGATGGAATTCATGTAAATTATATATCTATTAGGTTGAATACACTCCAGAAGTATTCT
>NW_027328947.1:0-39817 GCF_048564905.1 Vicugna pacos | reverse complement strand
AATATCTCGTCTGCTTAGGACGGAATGTTAGCCCTGATATTTTCTCATCCACTGAGTTTTCTGATATTATTTGGCTCGCCTTTAGGCTTTCTCTTCCCCTTTTCTGGTATTCTGCCTTTTGTGATTCTGAGACACTGTTGTTCTTCAGTGTTTCCCTCACCTCCATTTTCAATACTTGCTCTGGAGAGCGTTTTGCAGTCTAGTTGTCTGAAAGCTTATCTTTAGGGCCTTCAATCTCTTGGGAACTGAAAATGGTACTTCCTTTTCCTTTTACTGTATTTCTTCATCTCTACTGGTCAGGTAATTTCAGGTATCTAATGTAGACTTCTAGGGCTTGGTTAAGTGAAAACTTTAGACTCTTGGCTCTACACAATTGCATGGGATTTCTGTGAGGACAAATTTTCCTAGACATTGATGCCATGTCCTGTTCCTGTGTGTGTTGTCTGGTCTATCTCCAATTGCTGGTGTTGCCTTTGTTGTCATGAACACCCCATACTATTTCGATTAGGATAACCTCATTTTGATTACGCTTATCTCACAAATCTGAAAGAGCACAGGACACTTCCTCTGGTGGAAATGGAGCTTCTAAAGGTTCTCAGCTCTGCATTCTACTCTATGTTATTTTGGAGTGTTTCCAGAAGAGCAGAGTGTGAGTGCGCTTGTGCTTTGTAGTGCCATGGGAATGTCCCACTGAAACAAGTTCTTCCAAGAGCTTCTCTGTCTACAGAAACACCAGTGGAAGCATATCTATGGATGTCACACATCAGGGCCTGCTGGAATGATCCCGCAGCCCGAACTTGGTGTACTCGCTGCCGAACCGTGCCGGTGCCATCCAAAATGTAGCATCCGCTTTTGAGAGATAAACTGAAGGAAATCCTTCCTCTTCTCACGCTGTGGTCTTGGACCACACTTCCTTGTCCTCTCATCCTTGTGGCACAGGTGCACGAAGGCAACCACAGAGCTGTTGCACATCCTGTGCCTCAAACCAAACCATAATCACAGCCCAGGTTATGAATGTAGCAGATCCTAAGGCTTTTCATTCTGAATTCAAACCCAAGGCCCCCTGGATCCCTCAGACCCGATGCACAATATCTCTGATTCAGCCCCACACATGCTCTATTGGCAAAATGCCAAATTGGTCTCTGGTCCTGCAGATGCACTGGGTGTGGCCATGGGACATATCGATAATTTCAACTGCGCGCGCCAGGGTGGTTGCTTGCTCATTGGGGTCACAGGTCGGTTTGCTCTCTTGATAGGACCCACCACATCCCACAACGCACTCCAGATCCCTGAGACTCAGTGTGTGCCATCATCCGTAGCTCTATCCCTCCGTGAACGCTGCCTCTGCTACCTCAAATTTGGCAGCTCGGATCTCGGTCTCAGAATCAACTGTGGGGATATTTTGCACTGGATTCTTTGAGTTCTGTCAGCCAAACATCTGCTGTGCACTCTTCTAACACTCAGCGCATCACCTTCAATCCCATGTCTCCTGTCCGCTTGAGAGTGTGCGTCCAAGTTAAAGAGAGTTTCACCTTTACTGCTCCATCAACAGGGCTCAGACCATGCACTGGTATCCATTCCCTGCTTTTCCTTCTCCTGCTTCCAGGTGTTCTGAGGCCTCATCCTGTCTTTGGAAGTAACAGACCTCTCTTCGGCAAGTGTCCTGTGCCAAGGGCTGGGTGAGTGGATGTTTCCATTGCTGTGTTCATGGGAGCGAGTGAGCGCAGGTTGCACTGCTTCTCTGTCAACTGGGCATCGATGAATCAACACTTTCCAGATACATTTCACAGAAATGTGATTTTTTTTTATCTCTTTGTTTCTATACAGCCGTGGTGGGAGGGATTGTCCAAAGACTCCAGTTGTGACATTGTGTTGATCTCTCATTTGCAGTCTTTAAAAATTTAATAGAATTTATATAAATGTTTTGGGAGTTATACGAAAATGAAGTTATTTTCTGAAACATACTAAATCGACCTAGAAGCCAGACTTGTCAATTTCGGTAACATTTTGTCAGCTCTAAGGAAAACATAGACAGATAGAATGCAAACTAGCAGTCCGAACATTTAAAGGGGTCATGTCAACTCTTTACTGTGGAAGCCTCCGAAACCAACAGGAACCATGAAATAACTAATGGAAACATGAAATAACCCCCAAGCTTGGATTCACTTGTGCATGTGGTGCCCTTTACTCCCGATGACACCTACTGGTCAATGTTGGCATTTCAAGGTGTAACATCCCTCTCAAGGAAAATACAAGAGGAAACGAACTAAATATATACATTTCGCTTTGAATCCAAAGAACCTAGAGGCATTATAGCTATGAGAACCCTGCTGCAGCTCTGCTAGGCTACTGAGAACCAGGTGTTCTTCTATCAGTGATGAGAACGCTTAATCATCCGATCATGTTGGGTAAAGCACTTGAATGCAACCAAGTCTGCACCCCCGTGATAGATTGCCCCCGGGGGCTTGACTCAATTGAAAGACGGTCCACATAAGCTGTGTCTTTCATGTCATTGGCGACTTTTACAGTTCCGTTCACTATCTGACTTCTAATATTTACCTAGACTGTCTTGAAAAACGGAGGCCTAATACATATTCAAGTTCAGTCAAGGATTCCCCTCACTTACCACACTCCCTTCACCCCAGAGAAGACATAAACCCAGCATTTGCTGAATCTAGCGGAAGGCCATCGTTTCTTTGTGGGAGCTAAGTATTCAATTCCTATCTATTTCATACGAGAGTATTTGACCTTTATGGGGTTCCCTGTTGTTCACAGAGGATGAAGCTAGAGGAACTCTGATTCTAGGAGGGGCTTGCTCTTCTCTTACTGGCTTCATTGCAGCTCAGGTACTGATCCCTCAAAATGGATGCCTGAGTGGAGGGGAGGGAAGAGCAAGTGCTTGATAGCTAGGCCCAAACCTGGGAAAAGGCTTACCTGGGCTTGGTGCACTTTGATCTGAATGGCTTGAAATTGCCCCTTGGGTCGTGTGGATTATCTGACCTCTTTCAAGAACATGAGCGTTTTTATCATCTCTGCCATCTCTTCTCTTTAGACGTCAGGGATCTTGGACCCGTTCTTGGAGCAGAGAATTGAGGAACTTCCTCCAGTCCACGGTGGCCCTCCGTAGGTTTCTGCTAGTATCAGCGAGGTTCAATATGTCTCATGAATGCCTTTCGAGCCTGCTATCCTCTACAGCTGTCTCCAGGCCAGTATTCTCTATTGTAGCAGAACATCTCTCATCAATGTGTTCGCATCTCTCCTCAATCCGTGCAGCCATATTTTCGGCCAGCTTCTCTTCGTGTCTCCCATAAAGTCGACTTCAACAGGACTGGGCAAGTCTGAAAGGACCTCGGAGCCTCTCCAGTAAGCTGAAGACAGGCAGATCTTCCACTGTCTGCCCTTTCAGGTTCTGGAAACTGACCCGTGAACTCAGGTCTTTGGGCAGCAGCAGTATCTCGAACTGACACAGCTTCCCGGACCAAAGACCTAAGCCAAGCTCCACAGAGGGCGGCAGCCCCTCCATCGCACTGATCCACCCACAGAACTCTGCCCGGTTACCTAGGATCCACCAGCCACAACAAGCCTCGCGGTACACACCAACATTCCACCTGGAATCCAACCGCTAACTGCCATCCCCAATGGCTGCTGCATCTTGTCAGTGTTCGGGGAGGGGCTGCATCCGACGAGAGGTTCCTAAGGTAAATGTGATTCTACCCACTAGCGTCCCATGGGCCTTTGTTCTTCCCTCTTTCCTTTTGTTCAGATCTGTATGCACTGTAGCAACGGAGGGAAGTGTGTCCATTTTCAGTTGAATGTTTCACACGTCTTTAAACTTTCTAACAGTTCACAGTACACAGAGACCCACTAAGGGAAACTATTGTTCCTGTAATATGGGCACACCCGCAATACATAGCCGTCGGTTGATTTCTGCTGAAACACCCGCATTCACGGGACATCTATCCCTTTGTTTCAAGGGGGCTGAAATTCCTAGGAATGATACAATCCCCAATGTGCACTTTACTGCCTGTCTCTTTTGATCTTAGTACACTTTTGCGGAGCTACTTTTCCTTGTTATAGGCTTGTGCCATTTCTTCTCGACGTAGTGTAGAAGATGGCATTCATTCATCCTGTTGGAAGACTTGCAAGTCTATATCACGGACTAGGAATCCATTGGATTCCAAATCGGCATTTGGGTTAGGTCACGATATGCTCCTATGAATCAATATTTACGAATATAAATGCACGCCTCTGATTTCCGAATACAGGTGTGCTGAGTACATTCAAGCCGCGATACTGGGTCGATGCGTACTGAATGATCCTTGACATCACCTTGAGTAATTTCTTTTGAATATTCATGTTACCCTACCCTTTTTGTGTTGTTTGTTTGTTTGATTCTTTCTTGGTCTGCTTCTCGTTTGTTTCGCAAACACGTCAGGCCATGCATCTCTCCGTTTGCTTCCAACAGAGAGTCATATAAGCTGACTCCCTTAAGATAGTGCTTCCAATCCCCTATGATTTCCTGCTTCCCTCTCCCATCTTTAGGGTTTTGATGTCCTCCTTGCCTTCTTCTTGTTTCTTCTTTTCCACTCATGCTCTTCTTGCATTTCCAATAAGGGTTTTCTTCTTTCCATTTCATCTTGCTGCTTATCCCTTCAGGGGAGAATTCTCAACCTTTCTTTTAGGATAAGTTTCGAACTGCTGAATTCGTTTAAGATTTGCAGGTCTGTGGCATTCTCTAGCTCTGCTGTTATTAGAAATGGTGGTCATGTGGCATAGGCTACCCTAGATGGCAGCATTTTGCCATTCAAGCTATGGTCTATGTCCTGGCACTCCTCCCTGTCCTGCAATATTGCTGCTGAGATAGCAGCTGAAACCCCTCTGGAGGTTCTCTTGTGACTATGTTGCTTTCCTCCAGGCGCATTTTAAATCACTGGGATGCTCATGAACTTTGTTGATTTGGATCATACAGCTGCTGCTAAGTCTATTGGGATTCCACCTCTTTTGGACGCTGTGTACTTCCTGAATTCGCCTAGATGATTCTATCTTGGCTTTCAGCAAGTTTCAGTCTGATTTTTCTACACATCACTTTTCAAACATTGTTTGTTTCTTTATCTCTTGCTTTTCCATCTGGGACTCTTGCGAATTTTAGTCTTTCATGCCTTGTCTTCAACCGGGATTCAACAGCAATGTTTTCATTGGTTTGCACTTGCTTTCCTATGTGTGCTTCTGACCGAGGGATTTGTGTTCCCCTGTCTTCAAAGTCATTCACGCGTCCCTCTGCAATATCTCGTCTGCTTAGGACGGAATGTTAGCCCTGATATTTTCTCATCCACTGAGTTTTCTGATATTATTTGGCTCGCCTTTAGGCTTTCTCTTCCCCTTTTCTGGTATTCTGCCTTTTGTGATTCTGAGACACTGTTGTTCTTCAGTGTTTCCCTCACCTCCATTTTCAATACTTGCTCTGGAGAGCGTTTTGCAGTCTAGTTGTCTGAAAGCTTATCTTTAGGGCCTTCAATCTCTTGGGAACTGAAAATGGTACTTCCTTTTCCTTTTACTGTATTTCTTCATCTCTACTGGTCAGGTAATTTCAGGTATCTAATGTAGACTTCTAGGGCTTGGTTAAGTGAAAACTTTAGACTCTTGGCTCTACACAATTGCATGGGATTTCTGTGAGGACAAATTTTCCTAGACATTGATGCCATGTCCTGTTCCTGTGTGTGTTGTCTGGTCTATCTCCAATTGCTGGTGTTGCCTTTGTTGTCATGAACACCCCATACTATTTCGATTAGGATAACCTCATTTTGATTACGCTTATCTCACAAATCTGAAAGAGCACAGGACACTTCCTCTGGTGGAAATGGAGCTTCTAAAGGTTCTCAGCTCTGCATTCTACTCTATGTTATTTTGGAGTGTTTCCAGAAGAGCAGAGTGTGAGTGCGCTTGTGCTTTGTAGTGCCATGGGAATGTCCCACTGAAACAAGTTCTTCCAAGAGCTTCTCTGTCTACAGAAACACCAGTGGAAGCATATCTATGGATGTCACACATCAGGGCCTGCTGGAATGATCCCGCAGCCCGAACTTGGTGTACTCGCTGCCGAACCGTGCCGGTGCCATCCAAAATGTAGCATCCGCTTTTGAGAGATAAACTGAAGGAAATCCTTCCTCTTCTCACGCTGTGGTCTTGGACCACACTTCCTTGTCCTCTCATCCTTGTGGCACAGGTGCACGAAGGCAACCACAGAGCTGTTGCACATCCTGTGCCTCAAACCAAACCATAATCACAGCCCAGGTTATGAATGTAGCAGATCCTAAGGCTTTTCATTCTGAATTCAAACCCAAGGCCCCCTGGATCCCTCAGACCCGATGCACAATATCTCTGATTCAGCCCCACACATGCTCTATTGGCAAAATGCCAAATTGGTCTCTGGTCCTGCAGATGCACTGGGTGTGGCCATGGGACATATCGATAATTTCAACTGCGCGCGCCAGGGTGGTTGCTTGCTCATTGGGGTCAAAGGTCGGTTTGCTCTCTTGATAGGACCCACCACATCCCACAACGCACTCCAGATCCCTGAGACTCAGCGTGTGCCATCATCCGTAGCTCTATCCCTCCGTGAACGCTGCCTCTGCTACCTCAAATTTGGCAGCTCGGATCTCGGTCTCAGAATCAACTGTGGGGATATTTTGCACTGGATTCTTTGAGTTCTGTCAGCCAAACATCTGCTGTGCACTCTTCTAACACTCAGCGCATCACCTTCAATCCCATGTCTCCTGTCCGCTTGAGAGTGTGCGTCCAAGTTAAAGAGAGTTTCACCTTTACTGCTCCATCAACAGGGCTCAGACCATGCACTGGTATCCATTCCCTGCTTTTCCTTCTCCTGCTTCCAGGTGTTCTGAGGCCTCATCCTGTCTTTGGAAGTAACAGACCTCTCTTCGGCAAGTGTCCTGTGCCAAGGGCTGGGTGAGTGGATGTTTCCATTGCTGTGTTCATGGGAGCGAGTGAGCGCAGGTTGCACTGCTTCTCTGTCAACTGGGCATCGATGAATCAACACTTTCCAGATACATTTCACAGAAATGTGATTTTTTTTTATCTCTTTGTTTCTATACAGCCGTGGTGGGAGGGATTGTCCGAAGACTCCAGTTGTGACATTGTGTTGATCTCTCATTTGCAGTCTTTAAAAATTTAATAGAATTTATATAAATGTTTTGGGAGTTATACGAAAATGAAGTTATTTTCTGAAACATACTAAATCGACCTAGAAGCCAGACTTGTCAATTTCGGTAACATTTTGTCAGCTCTAAGGAAAACATAGACAGATAGAATGCAAACTAGCAGTCCGAACATTTAAAGGGGTCATGTCAACTCTTTACTGTGGAAGCCTCCGAAACCAACAGCAACCATGAAATAACTAATGGAAACATGAAATAACCCCCAAGCTTGGATTCACTTGTGCATGTGGTGCCCTTTACTCCCGATGACACCTACTGGTCAATGTTGGCATTTCAAGGTGTAACATCCCTCTCAAGGAAAATACAAGAGGAAACGAACTAAATATATACATTTCGCTTTGAATCCAAAGAACCTAGAGGCATTATAGCTATGAGAACCCTGCTGCAGCTATGCTAGGCTACTGAGAACCAGGTGTTCTTCTATCAGTGATGAGAACGCTTAATCATCCGATCATGTTGGGTAAAGCACTTGAATGCAACCAAGTCTGCACCCCCGTGATAGATTGCCCCCGGGGGCTTGACTCAATTGAAAGACGGTCCACATAAGCTGTGTCTTTCATGTCATTGGCGACTTTTACAGTTCCGTTCACTATCTGACTTCTAATATTTACCTAGACTGTCTTGAAAAACGGAGGCTTAATACATATTCAAGTTCAGTCAAGGTTTCCCCTCACTTACCACACTCCCTTCACCCCAGAGAAGACATAAACCCAGCATTTGCTGAATCTAGCGGAAGGCCATCGTTTCTTTGTGGGAGCTAAGTATTCAATTCCTATCTATTTCATACGAGAGTATTTGACCTTTATGGGGTTCCCTGTTGTTCACAGAGGATGAAGCTAGAGGAACTCTGATTCTAGGAGGGGCTTGCTCTTCTCTTACTGGCTTCATTGCAGCTCAGGTACTGATCCCTCAAAATGGATGCCTGAGTGGAGGGGAGGGAAGAGCAAGTGCTTGATAGCTAGGCCCAAACCTGGGAAAAGGCTTACCTGGGCTTGGTGCACTTTGATCTGAATGGCTTGAAATTGCCCCTTGGGTCGTGTGGATTATCTGACCTCTTTCAAGAACATGAGCGTTTTTATCATCTCTGCCATCTCTTCTCTTTAGACGTCAGGGATCTTGGACCCGTTCTTGGAGCAGAGAATTGAGGAACTTCCTCCAGTCCACGGTGGCCCTCCGTAGGTTTCTGCTAGTATCAGCGAGGTTCAATATGTCTCATGAATGCCTTTCGAGCCTGCTATCCTCTACAGCTGTCTCCAGGCCAGTATTCTCTATTGTAGCAGAACATCTCTCATCAATGTGTTCGCATCTCTCCTCAATCCGTGCAGCCATATTTTCGGCCAGCTTCTCTTCGTGTCTCCCATAAAGTCGACTTCAACAGGACTGGGCAAGTCTGAAAGGACCTCGGAGCCTCTCCAGTAAGCTGAAGACAGGCAGATCTTCCACTGTCTGCCCTTTCAGGTTCTGGAACCTGACCCGTGAACTCAGGTCTTTGGGCAGCAGCAGTATCTCGAACTGACACAGCTTCCCGGACCAAAGACCTAAGCCAAGCTCCACAGAGGGCGGCAGCCCCTCCATCGCACTGATCCACCCACAGAACTCTGCCCGGTTACCTAGGATCCACCAGCCACAACAAGCCTCGCGGTACACACCAACATTCCACCTGGAATCCAACCGCTAACTGCCATCCCCAATGGCTGCTGCATCTTGTCAGTGTTCGGGGAGGGGCTGCATCCGACGAGAGGTTCCTAAGGTAAATGTGATTCTACCCACTAGCGTCCCATGGGCCTTTGTTCTTCCCTCTTTCCTTTTGTTCAGATCTGTATGCACTGTAGCAACGGAGGGAAGTGTGTCCATTTTCAGTTGAATGTTTCACACGTCTTTAAACTTTCTAACAGTTCACAGTACACAGAGACCCACTAAGGGAAACTATTGTTCCTGTAATATGGGCACACCCGCAATACATAGCCGTCGGTTGATTTCTGCTGAAACACCCGCATTCACGGTACATCTATCCCTTTGTTTCAAGGGGGCTGAAATTCCTAGGAATGATACAATCCCCAATGTGCACTTTACTGCCTGTCTCTTTTGATCTTAGTACACTTTTGCGGAGCTACTTTTCCTTGTTATAGGCTTGTG
The DNA here is from genome assembly GCF_048564905.1 of Vicugna pacos. Taxonomy (NCBI): domain Eukaryota; kingdom Metazoa; phylum Chordata; class Mammalia; order Artiodactyla; family Camelidae; genus Vicugna; species Vicugna pacos. Next base: position 30,452 of record NW_027328947.1, on the reverse strand, counting down.
CCATTTCTTCTCGACGTAGTGTAGAAGATGGCATTCATTCATCCTGTTGGAAGACTTGCAAGTCTATATCACGGACTAGGAATCCATTGGATTCCAAATCGGCATTTGGGTTAGGTCACGATATGCTCCTATGAATCAATATTTACGAATATAAATGCACGCCTCTGATTTCCGAATACAGGTGTGCTGAGTACATTCAAGCCGCGATACTGGGTCGATGCGTACTGAATGATCCTTGACATCACCTTGAGTAATTTCTTTTGAATATTCATGTTACCCTACCCTTTTTGTGTTGTTTGTTTGTTTGATTCTTTCTTGGTCTGCTTCTCGTTTGTTTCGCAAACACGTCAGGCCATGCATCTCTCCGTTTGCTTCCAACAGAGAGTCATATAAGCTGACTCCCTTAAGATAGTGCTTCCAATCCCCTATGATTTCCTGCTTCCCTCTCCCATCTTTAGGGTTTTGATGTCCTCCTTGCCTTCTTCTTGTTTCTTCTTTTCCACTCATGCTCTTCTTGCATTTCCAATAAGGGTTTTCTTCTTTCCATTTCATCTTGCTGCTTATCCCTTCAGGGGAGAATTCTCAACCTTTCTTTTAGGATAAGTTTCGAACTGCTGAATTCGTTTAAGATTTGCAGGTCTGTGGCATTCTCTAGCTCTGCTGTTATTAGAAATGGTGGTCATGTGGCATAGGCTACCCTAGATGGCAGCATTTTGCCATTCAAGCTATGGTCTATGTCCTGGCACTCCTCCCTGTCCTGCAATATTGCTGCTGAGATAGCAGCTGAAACCCCTCTGGAGGTTCTCTTGTGACTATGTTGCTTTCCTCCAGGCGCATTTTAAATCACTGGGATGCTCATGAACTTTGTTGATTTGGATCATACAGCTGCTGCTAAGTCTATTGGGATTCCACCTCTTTTGGACGCTGTGTACTTCCTGAATTCGCCTAGATGATTCTATCTTGGCTTTCAGCAAGTTTCAGTCTGATTTTTCTACACATAACTTTTCAAACATTGTTTGTTTCTTTATCTCTTGCTTTTCCATCTGGGACTCTTGCGAATTTTAGTCTTTCATGCCTTGTCTTCAACCGGGATTCAACAGCAATGTTTTCATTGGTTTGCACTTGCTTTCCTATGTGTGCTTCTGACCGAGGGATTTGTGTTCCCCTGTCTTCAAAGTCATTCACGCGTCCCTCTGCAATATCTCGTCTGCTTAGGACGGAATGTTAGCCCTGATATTTTCTCATCCACTGAGTTTTCTGATATTATTTGGCTCGTCTTTAGGCTTTCTCTTCCCCTTTTCTGGTATTCTGCCTTTTGTGATTCTGAGACACTGTTGTTCTTCAGTGTTTCCCTCACCTCCATTTTCAATACTTGCTCTGGAGAGCGTTTTGCAGTCTAGTTGTCTGAAAGCTTATCTTTAGGGCCTTCAATCTCTTGGGAACTGAAAATGGTACTTCCTTTTCCTTTTACTGTATTTCTTCATCTCTACTGGTCAGGTAATTTCAGGTATCTAATGTAGACTTCTAGGGCTTGGTTAAGTGAAAACTTTAGACTCTTGGCTCTACACAATTGCATGGGATTTCTGTGAGGACAAATTTTCCTAGACATTGATGCCATGTCCTGTTCCTGTGTGTGTTGTCTGGTCTATCTCCAATTGCTGGTGTTGCCTTTGTTGTCATGAACACCCCATACTATTTCGATTAGGATAACCTCATTTTGATTACGCTTATCTCACAAATCTGAAAGAGCACAGGACACTTCCTCTGGTGGAAATGGAGCTTCTAAAGGTTCTCAGCTCTGCATTCTACTCTATGTTATTTTGGAGTGTTTCCAGAAGAGCAGAGTGTGAGTGCACTTGTGCTTTGTAGTGCCACGGGAATGTCCCACTGAAACAAGTTCTTCCAAGAGCTTCTCTGTCTAGAGAAACACCAGTGGAAGCATATCTATGGATGTCACACATCAGGGCCTGCTGGAATGATCCCGCAGCCCGAACTTGGTGTACTCGCTGCCGAACCGTGCCGGTGCCATCCAAAATGTAGCATCCGCTTTTGAGAGATAAACTGAAGGAAATCCTTCCTCTTCTCACGCTGTGGTCTTGGACCACACTTCCTTGTCCTCTCATCCTTGTGGCACAGGTGCACGAAGGCAACCACAGAGCTGTTGCACATCCTGTGCCTCAAACCAAACCATAATCACAGCCCAGGTTATGAATGTAGCAGATCCTAAGGCTTTTAATTCTGAATTCAAACCCAAGGCCCCCTGGATCCCTCAGACCCGATGCACAATATCTCTGATTCAGCCCCACACATGCTCTATTGGCAAAATGGCAAATTGGTCTCTGGTCCTGCAGATGCACTGGGTGTGGCCATGGGACATATAGATAATTTCAACTGCGCGCGCCAGGGTGGTTGCTTGCTCATTGGGGTCACAGGTCGGTTTGCTCTCTTGATAGGACCCACCACATCCCACAACGCACTCCAGATCCCTGAGACTCAGCGTGTGCCATCATCCGTAGCTCTATCCCTCCGTGAACGCTGCCTCTGCTACCTCAAATTTGGCAGCTCGGATCTCGGTCTCAGAATCAACTGTGGGGATATTTTGCACTGGATTCTTTGAGTTCTGTCAGCCAAACATCTGCTGTGCACTCTTCTAACACTCAGCGCATCACCTTCAATCCCATGTCTCCTGTCCGCTTGAGAGTGTGCGTCCAAGTTAAAGAGAGTTTCACCTTTACTGCTCCATCAACAGGGCTCAGACCATGCACTGGTATCCATTCCCTGCTTTTCCTTCTCCTGCTTCCAGGTGTTCTGAGGCCTCATCCTGTCTTTGGAAGTAACAGACCTCTCTTCGGCAAGTGTCCTGTGCCAAGGGCTGGGTGAGTGGATGTTTCCATTGCTGTGTTCATGGGAGCGAGTGAGCGCAGGTTGCACTGCTTCTCTGTCAACTGGGCATCGATGAATCAACACTTTCCAGATACATTTCACAGAAATGTGATTTTTTTTATCTCTTTGTTTCTATACAGCCGTGGTGGGAGGGATTGTCCGAAGACTCCAGTTGTGACATTGTGTTGATCTCTCATTTGCAGTCTTTAAAAATTTAATAGAATTTATATAAATGTTTTGGGAGTTATACGAAAATGAAGTTATTTTCTGAAACATACTAAATCGACCTAGAAGCCAGACTTGTCAATTTCGGTAACATTTTGTCAGCTCTAAGGAAAACATAGACAGATAGAATGCAAAGTAGCAGTCCGAACTGTTAAAGGGGTCATGTCAACTCTTTACTGTGGAAGCCTCCGAAACCAACAGGAACCATGAAATAACTAATGGAAACATGAAATAACCCCCAAGCTTGGATTCACTTGTGCATGTGGTGCCCTTTACTCCCGATGACACCTACTGGTCAATGTTGGCATTTCAAGGTGTAACATCCCTCTCAAGGAAAATACAAGAGGAAACGAACTAAATATATACATTTCGCTTTGAATCCAAAGAACCTAGAGGCATTATAGCTATGAGAACCCTGCTGCAGCTCTGCTAGGCTACTGAGAACCAGGTGTTCTTCTATCAGTGATGAGAACGCTTAATCATCCGATCATGTTGGGTAAAGCACTTGAATGCAACCAAGTCTGCACCCCCGTGATAGATTGCCCCCGGGGGCTTGACTCAATTGAAAGACGGTCCACATAAGCTGTGTCTTTCATGTCATTGGCGACTTTTACAGTTCCGTTCACTATCTGACTTCTAATATTTACCTAGACTGTCTTGAAAAACGGAGGCCTAATACATATTCAAGTTCAGTCAAGGATTCCCCTCACTTACCACACTCCCTTCACCCCAGAGAAGACATAAACCCAGCATTTGCTGAATCTAGCGGAAGGCCATCGTTTCTTTGTGGGAGCTAAGTATTCAATTCCTATCTATTTCATACGAGAGTATTTGACCTTTATGGGGTTCCCTGTTGTTCACAGAGGATGAAGCTAGAGGAACTCTGATTCTAGGAGGGGCTTGCTCTTCTCTTACTGGCTTCATTGCAGCTCAGGTACTGATCCCTCAAAATGGATGCCTGAGTGGAGGGGAGGGAAGAGCAAGTGCTTGATAGCTAGGCCCAAACCTGGGAAAAGGCTTACCTGGGCTTGGTGCACTTTGATCTGAATGGCTTGAAATTGCCCCTTGGGTCGTGTGGATTATCTGACCTCTTTCAAGAACATGAGCGTTTTTATCATCTCTGCCATCTCTTCTCTTTAGACGTCAGGGATCTTGGACCCGTTCTTGGAGCAGAGAATTGAGGAACTTCCTCCAGTCCACGGTGGCCCTCCGTAGGTTTCTGCTAGTATCAGCGAGGTTCAATATGTCTCATGAATGCCTTTCGAGCCTGCTATCCTCTACAGCTGTCTCCAGGCCAGTATTCTCTATTGTAGCAGAACATCTCTCATCAATGTGTTCGCATCTCTCCTCAATCCGTGCAGCCATATTTTCGGCCAGCTTCTCTTCGTGTCTCCCATAAAGTCGACTTCAACAGGACTGGGCAAGTCTGAAAGGACCTCGGAGCCTCTCCAGTAAGCTGAAGACAGGCAGATCTTCCACTGTCTGCCCTTTCAGGTTCTGGAACCTGACCCGTGAACTCAGGTCTTTGGGCAGCAGCAGTATCTCGAACTGACACAGCTTCCCGGACCAAAGACCTAAGCCAAGCTCCACAGAGGGCGGCAGCCCCTCCATCGCACTGATCCACCCACAGAACTCTGCCCGGTTACCTAGGATCCACCAGCCACAACAAGCCTCGCGGTACACACCAACATTCCACCTGGAATCCAACCGCTAACTGCCATCCCCAATGGCTGCTGCATCTTGTCAGTGTTCGGGGAGGGGCTGCATCCGACGAGAGGTTCCTAAGGTAAATGTGATTCTACCCACTAGCGTCCCATGGGCCTTTGTTCTTCCCTCTTTCCTTTTGTTCAGATCTGTATGCACTGTAGCAACGGAGGGAAGTGTGTCCATTTTCAGTTGAATGTTTCACACGTCTTTAAACTTTCTAACAGTTCACAGTACACAGAGACCCACTAAGGGAAACTATTGTTCCTGTAATATGGGCACACCCGCAATACATAGCCGTCGGTTGATTTCTGCTGAAACACCCGCATTCACGGGACATCTATCCCTTTGTTTCAAGGGGGCTGAAATTCCTAGGAATGATACAATCCCCAATGTGCACTTTACTGCCTGTCTCTTTTGATCTTAGTACACTTTTGCGGAGCTACTTTTCCTTGTTATAGGCTTGTGCCATTTCTTCTCGACGTAGTGTAGAAGATGGCATTCATTCATCCTGTTGGAAGACTTGCAAGTCTATATCACGGACTAGGAATCCATTGGATTCCAAATCGGCATTTGGGTTAGGTCACGATATGCTCCTATGAATCAATATTTACGAATATAAATGCACGCCTCTGATTTCCGAATACAGGTGTGCTGAGTACATTCAAGCCGCGATACTGGGTCGATGCGTACTGAATGATCCTTGACATCACCTTGAGTAATTTCTTTTGAATATTCATGTTACCCTACCCTTTTTGTGTTGTTTGTTTGTTTGATTCTTTCTTGGTCTGCTTCTCGTTTGTTTCGCAAACACGTCAGGCCATGCATCTCTCCGTTTGCTTCCAACAGAGAGTCATATAAGCTGACTCCCTTAAGATAGTGCTTCCAATCCCCTATGATTTCCTGCTTCCCTCTCCCATCTTTAGGGTTTTGATGTCCTCCTTGCCTTCTTCTTGTTTCTTCTTTTCCACTCATGCTCTTCTTGCATTTCCAATAAGGGTTTTCTTCTTTCCATTTCATCTTGCTGCTTATCCCTTCAGGGGAGAATTCTCAACCTTTCTTTTAGGATAAGTTTCGAACTGCTGAATTCGTTTAAGATTTGCAGGTCTGTGGCATTCTCTAGCTCTGCTGTTATTAGAAATGGTGGTCATGTGGCATAGGCTACCCTAGATGGCAGCATTTTGCCATTCAAGCTATGGTCTATGTCCTGGCACTCCTCCCTGTCCTGCAATATTGCTGCTGAGATAGCAGCTGAAACCCCTCTGGAGGTTCTCTTGTGACTATGTTGCTTTCCTCCAGGCGCATTTTAAATCACTGGGATGCTCATGAACTTTGTTGATTTGGATCATACAGCTGCTGCTAAGTCTATTGGGATTCCACCTCTTTTGGACGCTGTGTACTTCCTGAATTCGCCTAGATGATTCTATCTTGGCTTTCAGCAAGTTTCAGTCTGATTTTTCTACACATCACTTTTCAAACATTGTTTGTTTCTTTATCTCTTGCTTTTCCATCTGGGACTCTTGCGAATTTTAGTCTTTCATGCCTTGTCTTCAACCGGGATTCAACAGCAATGTTTTCATTGGTTTGCACTTGCTTTCCTATGTGTGCTTCTGACCGAGGGATTTGTGTTCCCCTGTCTTCAAAGTCATTCACGCGTCCCTCTGCAATATCTCGTCTGCTTAGGACGGAATGTTAGCCCTGATATTTTCTCATCCACTGAGTTTTCTGATATTATTTGGCTCGCCTTTAGGCTTTCTCTTCCCCTTTTCTGGTATTCTGCCTTTTGTGATTCTGAGACACTGTTGTTCTTCAGTGTTTCCCTCACCTCCATTTTCAATACTTGCTCTGGAGAGCGTTTTGCAGTCTAGTTGTCTGAAAGCTTATCTTTAGGGCCTTCAATCTCTTGGGAACTGAAAATGGTACTTCCTTTTCCTTTTACTGTATTTCTTCATCTCTACTGGTCAGGTAATTTCAGGTATCTAATGTAGACTTCTAGGGCTTGGTTAAGTGAAAACTTTAGACTCTTGGCTCTACACAATTGCATGGGATTTCTGTGAGGACAAATTTTCCTAGACATTGATGCCATGTCCTGTTCCTGTGTGTGTTGTCTGGTCTATCTCCAATTGCTGGTGTTGCCTTTGTTGTCATGAACACCCCATACTATTTCGATTAGGATAACCTCATTTTGATTACGCTTATCTCACAAATCTGAAAGAGCACAGGACACTTCCTCTGGTGGAAATGGAGCTTCTAAAGGTTCTCAGCTCTGCATTCTACTCTCTGTTATTTTGGAGTGTTTCCAGAAGAGCAGAGTGTGAGTGCGCTTGTGCTTTGTAGTGCCACGGGAATGTCCCACTGAAACCAGTTCTTCCAAGAGCTTCTCTGTCTACAGAAACACCAGTGGAAGCATATTTATGGATGTCACACATCAGGGCCTGCTGGAATGATCCCGCAGCCCGAACTTGGTGTCCTCGCTGCCGAACCGTGCCGGTGCCATCCAAAACGTAGCATCCGCTTTTGAGAGATAAACTGAAGGCAATCCTTCCTCTTCTCACGCTGTGGTCTTGGACCACACTTCCTTGTCCTCTCATCCTTGTGGCACAGGTGCACGAAGGCAACCACAGAGCTGTTGCACATCCTGTGCCTCAAACCAAACCATAATCACAGCCCAGGTTATGAATGTAGCAGATCCTAAGGCTTTTCATTCTGAATTCAAACCCAAGGCCCCCTGGATCCCTCAGACCCGATGCACAATATCTCTGATTCAGCCCCACACATGCTCTATTGGCAAAATGGCAAATTGGTCTCTGGTCCTGCAGATGCACTGGGTGTGGCCATGGGACATATCGATAATTTCAACTGCGCGCGCCAGGGTGGTTGCTTGCTCATTGGGGTCACAGGTCGGTTTGCTCTCTTGATAGGACCCACCACATCCCACAACGCACTCCAGATCCCTGAGACTCAGCGTGTGCCATCATCCGTAGCACTATCCCTCCCTGAACGCTGCCTCTGCTACCTCAAATTTGGCAGCTCGGATCTCGGTCTCAGAATCAACTGTGGGGATATTTTGCACTGGATTCTTTGAGTTCTGTCAGCCAAGCATCTGCTGTGCACTCTTCTAACACTCAGCGCATCACCTTCAATCCCATGTCTCCTGTCCGCTTGAGAGTGTGCATCCAAGTTAAAGAGAGTTTCACCTTTACTGCTCCATCAACAGGGCTCAGACCATGCACTGGTATCCATTCCCTGCTTTTCCTTCTCCTGCTTCCAGGTGTTCTGAGGCCTCATCCTGTCTTTGGAAGTTACAGACCTCTCTTCGGCAAGTGTCCTGTGCCAAGGGCTGGGTGAGTGGATGTTTCCATTGCTGTGTCCATGGGAGCGAGTGAGCGCAGGTTGCACTGCTTCTCTGTCAACTGGGCATCGATGAATCAACACTTTCCAGATACATTTCACAGAAATGTGATTTTTTTTATCTCTTTGTTTCTATACAGCCATGGTGGGAGGGATTGTCCGAAGACTCCAGTTGTGACATTGTGTTGATCTCTCATTTGCAGTCTTTAAAAATTTAATAGAATTTATATAAATGTTTTGGGAGTTATACGAAAATGAAGTTAGTTTCTGAAACATACTAAATCGACCTAGAAGCCAGACTTGTCAATTTCGGTAACATTTTGTCAGCTCTAAGGAAAACATAGACAGATAGAATGCAAACTAGCAGTCCGAACTGTTAAAGGGGTCATGTCAACTCTTTACTGTGGAAGCCTCCGAAACCAACAGGAACCATGAAATAACTAATGGAAACATGAAATAACCCCCAAGCTTGGATTCACTTGTGCATGTGGTGCCCTTTACTCCCGATGACACCTACTGGTCAATGTTGGCATTTCAAGGTGTAACATCCCTCTCAAGGAAAATACAAGAGGAAACGAACTAAATATATACATTTCGCTTTGAATCCAAAGAACCTAGAGGCATTATAGCTATGAGAACCCTGCTGCAGCTCTGCTAGGCTACTGAGAACCAGGTGTTCTTCTATCAGTGATGAGAACGCTTAATCATCCGATCATGTTGGGTAAAGCACTTGAATGCAACCAAGTCTGCACCCCCGTGATAGATTGCCCCCGGGGGCTTGACTCAATTGAAAGACGGTCCACATAAGCTGTGTCTTTCATGTCATTGGCGACTTTTACAGTTCCGTTCACTATCTGACTTCTAATATTTACCTAGACTGTCTTGAAAAACGGAGGCCTAATACATATTCAAGTTCAGTCAAGGTTTCCCCTCACTTACCACACTCCCTTCACCCCAGAGAAGACATAAACCCAGCATTTGCTGAATCTAGCGGAAGGCCATCGTTTCTTTGTGGGAGCTAAGTATTCAATTCCTATCTATTTCATACGAGAGTATTTGACCTTTATGGGGTTCCCTGTTGTTCACAGAGGATGAAGCTAGAGGAACTCTGATTCTAGGAGGGGCTTGCTCTTCTCTTACTGGCTTCATTGCAGCTCAGGTACTGATCCCTCAAAATGGATGCCTGAGTGGAGGGGAGGGAAGAGCAAGTGCTTGATAGCTAGGCCCAAACCTGGGAAAAGGCTTACCTGGGCTTGGTGCACTTTGATCTGAATGGCTTGAAATTGCCCCTTGGGTCGTGTGGATTATCTGACCTCTTTCAAGAACATGAGCGTTTTTATCATCTCTGCCATCTCTTCTCTTTAGACGTCAGGGATCTTGGACCCGTTCTTGGAGCAGAGAATTGAGGAACTTCCTCCAGTCCACGGTGGCCCTCCGTAGGTTTCTGCTAGTATCAGCGAGGTTCAATATGTCTCATGAATGCCTTTCGAGCCTGCTATCCTCTACAGCTGTCTCCAGGCCAGTATTCTCTATTGTAGCAGAACATCTCTCATCAATGTGTTCGCATCTCTCCTCAATCCGTGCAGCCATATTTTCGGCCAGCTTCTCTTCGTGTCTCCCATAAAGTCGACTTCAACAGGACTGGGCAAGTCTGAAAGGACCTCGGAGCCTCTCCAGTAAGCTGAAGACAGGCAGATCTTCCACTGTCTGCCCTTTCAGGTTCTGGAACCTGACCCGTGAACTCAGGTCTTTGGGCAGCAGCAGTATCTCGAACTGACACAGCTTCCCGGACCAAAGACCTAAGCCAAGCTCCACAGAGGGCGGCAGCCCCTCCATCGCACTGATCCACCCACAGAACTCTGCCCGGTTACCTAGGATCCACCAGCCACAACAAGCCTCGCGGTACACACCAACATTCCACCTGGAATCCAACCGCTAACTGCCATCCCCAATGGCTGCTGCATCTTGTCAGTGTTCGGGGAGGGGCTGCATCCGACGAGAGGTTCCTAAGGTAAATGTGATTCTACCCACTAGCGTCCCATGGGCCTTTGTTCTTCCCTCTTTCCTTTTGTTCAGATCTGTATGCACTGTAGCAACGGAGGGAAGTGTGTCCATTTTCAGTTGAATGTTTCACACGTCTTTAAACTTTCTAACAGTTCACAGTACACAGAGACCCACTAAGGGAAACTATTGTTCCTGTAATATGGGCACACCCGCAATACATAGCCGTCGGTTGATTTCTGCTGAAACACCCGCATTCACGGGACATCTATCCCTTTGTTTCAAGGGGGCTGAAATTCCTAGGAATGATACAATCCCCAATGTGCACTTTACTGCCTGTCTCTTTTGATCTTAGTACACTTTTGCGGAGCTACTTTTCCTTGTTATAGGCTTGTGCCATTTCTTCTCGACGTAGTGTAGAAGATGGCATTCATTCATCCTGTTGGAAGACTTGCAAGTCTATATCACGGACTAGGAATCCATTGGATTCCAAATCGGCATTTGGGTTAGGTCACGATATGCTCCTATGAATCAATATTTACGAATATAAATGCACGCCTCTGATTTCCGAATACAGGTGTGCTGAGTACATTCAAGCCGCGATACTGGGTCGATGCGTACTGAATGATCCTTGACATCACCTTGAGTAATTTCTTTTGAATATTCATGTTACCCTACCCTTTTTGTGTTGTTTGTTTGTTTGATTCTTTCTTGGTCTGCTTCTCGTTTGTTTCGCAAACACGTCAGGCCATGCATCTCTCCGTTTGCTTCCAACAGAGAGTCATATAAGCTGACTCCCTTAAGATAGTGCTTCCAATCCCCTATGATTTCCTGCTTCCCTCTCCCATCTTTAGGGTTTTGATGTCCTCCTTGCCTTCTTCTTGTTTCTTCTTTTCCACTCATGCTCTTCTTGCATTTCCAATAAGGGTTTTCTTCTTTCCATTTCATCTTGCTGCTTATCCCTTCAGGGGAGAATTCTCAACCTTTCTTTTAGGATAAGTTTCGAACTGCTGAATTCGTTTAAGATTTGCAGGTCTGTGGCATTCTCTAGCTCTGCTGTTATTAGAAATGGTGGTCATGTGGCATAGGCTACCCTAGATGGCAGCATTTTGCCATTCAAGCTATGGTCTATGTCCTGGCACTCCTCCCTGTCCTGCAATATTGCTGCTGAGATAGCAGCTGAAACCCCTCTGGAGGTTCTCTTGTGACTATGTTGCTTTCCTCCAGGCGCATTTTAAATCACTGGGATGCTCATGAACTTTGTTGATTTGGATCATACAGCTGCTGCTAAGTCTATTGGGATTCCACCTCTTTTGGACGCTGTGTACTTCCTGAATTCGCCTAGATGATTCTATCTTGGCTTTCAGCAAGTTTCAGTCTGATTTTTCTACACATCACTTTTCAAACATTGTTTGTTTCTTTATCTCTTGCTTTTCCATCTGGGACTCTTGCGAATTTTAGTCTTTCATGCCTTGTCTTCAACCGGGATTCAACAGCAATGTTTTCATTGGTTTGCACTTGCTTTCCTATGTGTGCTTCTGACCGAGGGATTTGTGTTCCCCTGTCTTCAAAGTCATTCACGCGTCCCTCTGCAATATCTCGTCTGCTTAGGACGGAATGTTAGCCCTGATATTTTCTCATCCACTGAGTTTTCTGATATTATTTGGCTCGCCTTTAGGCTTTCTCTTCCCCTTTTCTGGTATTCTGCCTTTTGTGATTCTGAGACACTGTTGTTCTTCAGTGTTTCCCTCACCTCCATTTTCAATACTTGCTCTGGAGAGCGTTTTGCAGTCTAGTTGTCTGAAAGCTTATCTTTAGGGCCTTCAATCTCTTGGGAACTGAAAATGGTACTTCCTTTTCCTTTTACTGTATTTCTTCATCTCTACTGGTCAGGTAATTTCAGGTATCTAATGTAGACTTCTAGGGCTTGGTTAAGTGAAAACTTTAGACTCTTGGCTCTACACAATTGCATGGGATTTCTGTGAGGACAAATTTTCCTAGACATTGATGCCATGTCCTGTTCCTGTGTGTGTTGTCTGGTCTATCTCCAATTGCTGGTGTTGCCTTTGTTGTCATGAACACCCCATACTATTTCGATTAGGATAACCTCATTTTGATTACGCTTATCTCACAAATCTGAAAGAGCACAGGACACTTCCTCTGGTGGAAATGGAGCTTCTAAAGCTTCTCAGCTCTGCATTCTACTCTATGTTATTTTGGAGTGTTTCCAGAAGAGCAGAGTGTGAGTGCGCTTGTGCTTTGTAGTGCCATGGGAATGTCCCACTGAAACAAGTTCTTCCAAGAGCTTCTCTGTCTACAGAAACACCAGTGGAAGCATATCTATGGATGTCACACATCAGGGCCTGCTGGAATGATCCCGCAGCCCGAACTTGGTGTACTCGCTGCCGAACCGTGCCGGTGCCATCCAAAATGTAGCATCCGCTTTTGAGAGATAAACTGAAGGAAATCCTTCCTCTTCTCACGCTGTGGTCTTGGACCACACTTCCTTGTCCTCTCATCCTTGTGGCACAGGTGCACGAAGGCAACCACAGAGCTGTTGCACATCCTGTGCCTCAAACCAAACCATAATCACAGCCCAGGTTATGAATGTAGCAGATCCTAAGGCTTTTCATTCTGAATTCAAACCCAAGGCCCCCTGGATCCCTCAGACCCGATGCACAATATCTCTGATTCAGCCCCACACATGCTCTATTGGCAAAATGCCAAATTGGTCTCTGGTCCTGCAGATGCACTGGGTGTGGCCATGGGACATATCGATAATTTCAACTGCGCGCGCCAGGGTGGTTGCTTGCTCATTGGGGTCACAGGTCGGTTTGCTCTCTTGATAGGACCCACCACATCCCACAACGCACTCCAGATCCCTGAGACTCAGCGTGTGCCATCATCCGTAGCTCTATCCCTCCGTGAACGCTGCCTCTGCTACCTCAAATTTGGCAGCTCGGATCTCGGTCTCAGAATCAACTGTGGGGATATTTTGCACTGGATTCTTTGAGTTCTGTCAGCCAAACATCTGCTGTGCACTCTTCTAACACTCAGCGCATCACCTTCAATCCCATGTCTCCTGTCCGCTTGAGAGTGTGCGTCCAAGTTAAAGAGAGTTTCACCTTTACTGCTCCATCAACAGGGCTCAGACCATGCACTGGTATCCATTCCCTGCTTTTCCTTCTCCTGCTTCCAGGTGTTCTGAGGCCTCATCCTGTCTTTGGAAGTAACAGACCTCTCTTCGGCAAGTGTCCTGTGCCAAGGGCTGGGTGAGTGGATGTTTCCATTGCTGTGTTCATGGGAGCGAGTGAGCGCAGGTTGCACTGCTTCTCTGTCAACTGGGCATCGATGAATCAACACTTTCCAGATACATTTCACAGAAATGTGATTTTTTTTTATCTCTTTGTTTCTATACAGCCGTGGTGGGAGGGATTGTCCAAAGACTCCAGTTGTGACATTGTGTTGATCTCTCATTTGCAGTCTTTAAAAATTTAATAGAATTTATATAAATGTTTTGGGAGTTATACGAAAATGAAGTTATTTTCTGAAACATACTAAATCGACCTAGAAGCCAGACTTGTCAATTTCGGTAACATTTTGTCAGCTCTAAGGAAAACATAGACAGATAGAATGCAAACTAGCAGTCCGAACATTTAAAGGGGTCATGTCAACTCTTTACTGTGGAAGCCTCCGAAACCAACAGGAACCATGAAATAACTAATGGAAACATGAAATAACCCCCAAGCTTGGATTCACTTGTGCATGTGGTGCCCTTTACTCCCGATGACACCTAATGGTCAATGTTGGCATTTCAAGGTGTAACATCCCTCTCAAGGAAAATACAAGAGGAAACGAACTAAATATATACATTTCGCTTTGAATCCAAAGAACCTAGAGGCATTATAGCTATGAGAACCCTGCTGCAGCTCTGCTAGGCTACTGAGAACCAGGTGTTCTTCTATCAGTGATGAGAACGCTTAATCATCCGATCATGTTGGGTAAAGCACTTGAATGCAACCAAGTCTGCACCCCCGTGATAGATTGCCCCCGGGGGCTTGACTCAATTGAAAGACGGTCCACATAAGCTGTGTCTTTCATGTCATTGGCGACTTTTACAGTTCCGTTCACTATCTGACTTCTAATATTTACCTAGACTGTCTTGAAAAACGGAGGCCTAATACATATTCAAGTTCAGTCAAGGATTCCCCTCACTTACCACACTCCCTTCACCCCAGAGAAGACATAAACCCAGCATTTGCTGAATCTAGCAGAAGGCCATCGTTTCTTTGTGGGAGCTAAGTATTCAATTCCTATCTATTTCATACGAGAGTATTTGACCTTTATGGGGTTCCCTGTTGTTCACAGAGGATGAAGCTAGAGGAACTCTGATTCTAGGAGGGGCTTGCTCTTCTCTTACTGGCTTCATTGCAGCTCAGGTACTGATCCCTCAAAATGGATGCCTGAGTGGAGGGGAGGGAAGGGCAAGTGCTTGATAGCTAGGCCCATACCTGGGAAAAGGCTTACCTGGGCTTGGTGCACTTTGATCTGAATGGCTTGAAATTGCCCCTTGGGTCGTGTGGATTATCTGACCTCTTTCAAGAACATGAGCGTTTTTATCATCTCTGCCATCTCTTCTCTTTAGACGTCAGGGATCTTGGACCCGTTCTTGGAGCAGAGAATTGAGGAACTTCCTCCAGTCCACGGTGGCCCTCCGTAGGTTTCTGCTAGTATCAGCGAGGTTCAATATGTCTCATGAATGCCTTTCGAGCCTGCTATCCTCTACAGCTGTCTCCAGGCCAGTATTCTCTATTGTAGCAGAACATCTCTCATCAATGTGTTCGCATCTCTCCTCAATCCGTGCAGCCATATTTTCGGCCAGCTTCTCTTCGTGTCTCCCATAAAGTCGACTTCAACAGGACTGGGCAAGTCTGAAAGGACCTCGGAGCCTCTCCAGTAAGCTGAAGACAGGCAGATCTTCCACTGTCTGCCCTTTCAGGTTCTGGAACCTGACCCGTGAACTCAGGTCTTTGGGCAGCAGCAGTATCTCGAACTGACACAGCTTCCCGGACCAAAGACCTAAGCCAAGCTCCACAGAGGGCGGCAGCCCCTCCATCGCACTGATCCACCCACAGAACTCTGCCCGGTTACCTAGGATCCACCAGCCACAACAAGCCTCGCGGTACACACCAACATTCCACCTGGAATCCAACCGCTAACTGCCATCCCCAATGGCTGCTGCATCTTGTCAGTGTTCGGGGAGGGGCTGCATCCGACGAGAGGTTCCTAAGGTAAATGTGATTCTACCCACTAGCGTCCCATGGGCCTTTGTTCTTCCCTCTTTCCTTTTGTTCAGATCTGTATGCACTGTAGCAACGGAGGGAAGTGTGTCCATTTTCAGTTGAATGTTTCACACGTCTTTAAACTTTCTAACAGTTCACAGTACACAGAGACCCACTAAGGGAAATTATTGTTCCTGTAATATGGGCACACCCGCAATACATAGCCGTCGGTTGATTTCTGCTGAAACACCCGCATTCACGGGACATCTATCCCTTTGTTTCAAGGGGGCTGAAATTCCTAGGAATGATACAATCCCCAATGTGCACTTTACTGCCTGTCTCTTTTGATCTTAGTACACTTTTGCGGAGCTACTTTTCCTTGTTATAGGCTTGTGCCATTTCTTCTCGACGTAGTGTAGAAGATGGCATTCATTCATCCTGTTGGAAGACTTGCAAGTCTATATCACGGACTAGGAATCCATTGGATTCCAAATCGGCATTTGGGTTAGGTCACGATATGCTCCTATGAATCAATATTTACGAATATAAATGCACGCCTCTGATTTCCGAATACAGGTGTGCTGAGTACATTCAAGCCGCGATACTGGGTCGATGCGTACTGAATGATCCTTGACATCACCTTGAGTAATTTCTTTTGAATATTCATGTTACCCTACCCTTTTTGTGTTGTTTGTTTGTTTGATTCTTTCTTGGTCTGCTTCTCGTTTGTTTCGCAAACACGTCAGGCCATGCATCTCTCCGTTTGCTTCCAACAGAGAGTCATATAAGCTGACTCCCTTAAGATAGTGCTTCCAATCCCCTATGATTTCCTGCTTCCCTCTCCCATCTTTAGGGTTTTGATGTCCTCCTTGCCTTCTTCTTGTTTCTTCTTTTCCACTCATGCTCTTCTTGCATTTCCAATAAGGGTTTTCTTCTTTCCATTTCATCTTGCTGCTTATCCCTTCAGGGGAGAATTCTCAACCTTTCTTTTAGGATAAGTTTCGAACTGCTGAATTCGTTTAAGATTTGCAGGTCTGTGGCATTCTCTAGCTCTGCTGTTATTAGAAATGGTGGTCATGTGGCATAGGCTACCCTAGATGGCAGCATTTTGCCATTCAAGCTATGGTCTATGTCCTGGCACTCCTCCCTGTCCTGCAATATTGCTGCTGAGATAGCAGCTGAAACCCCTCTGGAGGTTCTCTTGTGACTATGTTGCTTTCCTCCAGGCGCATTTTAAATCACTGGGATGCTCATGAACTTTGTTGATTTGGATCATACAGCTGCTGCTAAGTCTATTGGGATTCCACCTCTTTTGGACGCTGTGTACTTCCTGAATTCGCCTAGATGATTCTATCTTGGCTTTCAGCAAGTTTCAGTCTGATTTTTCTACACATCACTTTTCAAACATTGTTTGTTTCTTTATCTCTTGCTTTTCCATCTGGGACTCTTGCGAATTTTAGTCTTTCATGCCTTGTCTTCAACCGGGATTCAACAGCAATGTTTTCATTGGTTTGCACTTGCTTTCCTATGTGTGCTTCTGACCGAGGGATTTGTGTTCCCCTGTCTTCAAAGTCATTCACGCGTCCCTCTGCAATATCTCGTCTGCTTAGGACGGAATGTTAGCCCTGATATTTTCTCATCCACTGAGTTTTCTGATATTATTTGGCTCGCCTTTAGGCTTTCTCTTCCCCTTTTCTGGTATTCTGCCTTTTGTGATTCTGAGACACTGTTGTTCTTCAGTGTTTCCCTCACCTCCATTTTCAATACTTGCTCTGGAGAGCGTTTTGCAGTCTAGTTGTCTGAAAGCTTATCTTTAGGGCCTTCAATCTCTTGGGAACTGAAAATGGTACTTCCTTTTCCTTTTACTGTATTTCTTCATCTCTACTGGTCAGGTAATTTCAGGTATCTAATGTAGAATTCTAGGGCTTGGTTAAGTGAAAACTTTAGACTCTTGGCTCTACACAATTGCATGGGATTTCTGTGAGGACAAATTTTCCTAGACATTGATGCCATGTCCTGTTCCTGTGTGTGTTGTCTGGTCTATCTCCAATTGCTGGTGTTGCCTTTGTTGTCATGAACACCCCATACTATTTCGATTAGGATAACCTCATTTGGATTACGCTTATCTCACAAATCTGAAAGAGCACAGGACACTTCCTCTGGTGGAAATGGAGCTTCTAAAGGTTCTCAGCTCTGCATTCTACTCTATGTTATTTTGGAGTGTTTCCAGAAGAGCAGAGTGTGAGTGCACTTGTGCTTTGTAGTGCCACGGGAATGTCCCACTGAAACAAGTTCTTCCAAGAGCTTCTCTGTCTACAGAAACACCAGTGGAAGCATATCTATGGATGTCACACATCAGGGCCTGCTGGAATGATCCCGCAGCCCGAACTTGGTGTACTCGCTGCCGAACCGTGCCGGTGCCATCCAAAATGTAGCATCCGCTTTTGAGAGATAAACTGAAGGAAATCCTTCCTCTTCTCACGCTGTGGTCTTGGACCACACTTCCTTGTCCTCTCATCCTTGTGGCACAGGTGCACGAAGGCAACCACAGAGCTGTTGCACATCCTGTGCCTCAAACCAAACCATAATCACAGCCCAGGTTATGAATGTAGCAGATCCTAAGGCTTTTAATTCTGAATTCAAACCCAAGGCCCCCTGGATCCCTCAGACCCGATGCACAATATCTCTGATTCAGCCCCACACATGCTCTATTGGCAAAATGGCAAATTGGTCTCTGGTCCTGCAGATGCACTGGGTGTGGCCATGGGACATATAGATAATTTCAACTGCGCGCGCCAGGGTGGTTGCTTGCTCATTGGGGTCACAGGTCGGTTTGCTCTCTTGATAGGACCCACCACATCCCACAACGCACTCCAGATCCCTGAGACTCAGCGTGTGCCATCATCCGTAGCTCTATCCCTCCGTGAACGCTGCCTCTGCTACCTCAAATTTGGCAGCTCGGATCTCGGTCTCAGAATCAACTGTGGGGATATTTTGCACTGGATTCTTTGAGTTCTGTCAGCCAAACATCTGCTGTGCACTCTTCTAACACTCAGCGCATCACCTTCAATCCCATGTCTCCTGTCCGCTTGAGAGTGTGCGTCCAAGTTAAAGAGAGTTTCACCTTTACTGCTCCATCAACAGGGCTCAGACCATGCACTGGTATCCATTCCCTGCTTTTCCTTCTCCTGCTTCCAGGTGTTCTGAGGCCTCATCCTGTCTTTGGAAGTAACAGACCTCTCTTCGGCAAGTGTCCTGTGCCAAGGGCTGGGTGAGTGGATGTTTCCATTGCTGTGTTCATGGGAGCGAGTGAGCGCAGGTTGCACTGCTTCTCTGTCAACTGGGCATCGATGAATCAACACTTTCCAGATACATTTCACAGAAATGTGATTTTTTTTTATCTCTTTGTTTCTATACAGCCGTGGTGGGAGGGATTGTCCGAAGACTCCAGTTTTGACATTGTGTTGATCTCTCATTTGCAGTCTTTAAAAATTTAATAGAATTTATATAAATGTTTTGGGAGTTATACGAAAATGAAGTTATTTTCTGAAACATACTAAATCGACCTAGAAGCCAGACTTGTCAATTTCGGTAACATTTTGTCAGCTCTAAGGAAAACATAGACAGATAGAATGCAAAGTAGCAGTCCGAACTGTTAAAGGGGTCATGTCAACTCTTTACTGTGGAAGCCTCCGAAACCAACAGGAACCATGAAATAACTAATGGAAACATGAAATAACCCCCAAGCTTGGATTCACTTGTGCATGTGGTGCCCTTTACTCCCGATGACACCTACTGGTCAATGTTGGCATTTCAAGGTGTAACATCCCTCTCAAGGAAAATACAAGAGGAAACGAACTAAATATATACATTTCGCTTTGAATCCAAAGAACCTAGAGGCATTATAGCTATGAGAACCCTGCTGCAGCTCTGCTAGGCTACTGAGAACCAGGTGTTCTTCTATCAGTGATGAGAACGCTTAATCATCCGATCATGTTGGGTAAAGCACTTGAATGCAACCAAGTCTGCACCCCCGTGATAGATTGCCCCCGGGGGCTTGACTCAATTGAAAGACGGTCCACATAAGCTGTGTCTTTCATGTCATTGGCGACTTTTACAGTTCCGTTCACTATCTGACTTCTAATATTTACCTAGACTGTCTTGAAAAACGGAGGCCTAATACATATTCAAGTTCAGTCAAGGATTCCCCTCACTTACCACACTCCCTTCACCCCAGAGAAGACATAAACCCAGCATTTGCTGAATCTAGCGGAAGGCCATCGTTTCTTTGTGGGAGCTAAGTATTCAATTCCTATCTATTTCATACGAGAGTATTTGACCTTTATGGGGTTCCCTGTTGTTCACAGAGGATGAAGCTAGAGGAACTCTGATTCTAGGAGGGGCTTGCTCTTCTCTTACTGGCTTCATTGCAGCTCAGGTACTGATCCCTCAAAATGGATGCCTGAGTGGAGGGGAGGGAAGAGCAAGTGCTTGATAGCTAGGCCCAAACCTGGGAAAAGGCTTACCTGGGCTTGGTGCACTTTGATCTGAATGGCTTGAAATTGCCCCTTGGGTCGTGTGGATTATCTGACCTCTTTCAAGAACATGAGCGTTTTTATCATCTCTGCCATCTCTTCTCTTTAGACGTCAGGGATCTTGGACCCGTTCTTGGAGCAGAGAATTGAGGAACTTCCTCCAGTCCACGGTGGCCCTCCGTAGGTTTCTGCTAGTATCAGCGAGGTTCAATATGTCTCATGAATGCCTTTCGAGCCTGCTATCCTCTACAGCTGTCTCCAGGCCAGTATTCTCTATTGTAGCAGAACATCTCTCATCAATGTGTTCGCATCTCTCCTCAATCCGTGCAGCCATATTTTCGGCCAGCTTCTCTTCGTGTCTCCCATAAAGTCGACTTCAACAGGACTGGGCAAGTCTGAAAGGACCTCGGAGCCTCTCCAGTAAGCTGAAGACAGGCAGATCTTCCACTGTCTGCCCTTTCAGGTTCTGGAAACTGACCCGTGAACTCAGGTCTTTGGGCAGCAGCAGTATCTCGAACTGACACAGCTTCCCGGACCAAAGACCTAAGCCAAGCTCCACAGAGGGCGGCAGCCCCTCCATCGCACTGATCCACCCACAGAACTCTGCCCGGTTACCTAGGATCCACCAGCCACAACAAGCCTCGCGGTACACACCAACATTCCACCTGGAATCCAACCGCTAACTGCCATCCCCAATGGCTGCTGCATCTTGTCAGTGTTCGGGGAGGGGCTGCATCCGACGAGAGGTTCGTATGGTAAATGTGATTCTACCCACTAGCGTCCCATGGGCCTTTGTTCTTCCCTCTTTCCTTTTGTTCAGATCTGTATGCACTGTAGCAACGGAGGGAAGTGTGTCCATTTTCAGTTGAATGTTTCACACGTCTTTAAACTTTCTAACAGTTCACAGTACACAGAGACCCACTAAGGGAAACTATTGTTCCTGTAATATGGGCACACCCGCAATACATAGCCGTCGGTTGATTTCTGCTGAAACACCCGCATTCACGGTACATCTATCCCTTTGTTTCAAGGGGGCTGAAATTCCTAGGAATGATACAATCCCCAATGTGCACTTTACTGCCTGTCTCTTTTGATCTTAGTACACTTTTGCGGAGCTACTTTTCCTTGTTATAGGCTTGTGCCATTTCTTCTCGACGTAGTGTAGAAGATGGCATTCATTCATCCTGTTGGAAGACTTGCAAGTCTATATCACGGACTAGGAATCCATTGGATTCCAAATCGGCATTTGGGTTAGGTCACGATATGCTCCTATGAATCAATATTTACGAATATAAATGCACGCCTCTGATTTCCGAATACAGGTGTGCTGAGTACATTCAAGCCGCGATACTGGGTCGATGCGTACTGAATGATCCTTGACATCACCTTGAGTAATTTCTTTTGAATATTCATGTTACCCTACCCTTTTTGTGTTGTTTGTTTGTTTGATTCTTTCTTGGTCTGCTTCTCGTTTGTTTCGCAAACACGTCAGGCCATGCATCTCTCCGTTTGCTTCCAACAGAGAGTCATATAAGCTGACTCCCTTAAGATAGTGCTTCCAATCCCCTATGATTTCCTGCTTCCCTCTCCCATCTTTAGGGTTTTGATGTCCTCCTTGCCTTCTTCTTGTTTCTTCTTTTCCACTCATGCTCTTCTTGCATTTCCAATAAGGGTTTTCTTCTTTCCATTTCATCTTGCTGCTTATCCCTTCAGGGGAGAATTCTCAACCTTTCTTTTAGGATAAGTTTCGAACTGCTGAATTCGTTTAAGATTTGCAGGTCTGTGGCATTCTCTAGCTCTGCTGTTATTAGAAATGGTGGTCATGTGGCATAGGCTACCCTAGATGGCAGCATTTTGCCATTCAAGCTATGGTCTATGTCCTGGCACTCCTCCCTGTCCTGCAATATTGCTGCTGAGATAGCAGCTGAAACCCCTCTGGAGGTTCTCTTGTGACTATGTTGCTTTCCTCCAGGCGCATTTTAAATCACTGGGATGCTCATGAACTTTGTTGATTTGGATCATACAGCTGCTGCTAAGTCTATTGGGATTCCACCTCTTTTGGACGCTGTGTACTTCCTGAATTCGCCTAGATGATTATATCTTGGCTTTCAGCAAGTTTCAGTCTGATTTTTCTACACATCACTTTTCAAACATTGTTTGTTTCTTTATCTCTTGCTTTTCCATCTGGGACTCTTGCGAATTTTAGTCTTTCATGCCTTGTCTCCAACCAGGATTCAACAGCAATGATTTCATTGGTTTGCACTTGCTTTCCTATGTGTGCTTCTGACCGAGGGATTTGTGTTCCCCTGTCTTCAAAGTCATTCACGCGTCCCTCTGCAATATCTCGTCTACTTAGGACGGAATGTTAGCCCTGATATTTTCTCATCCACTGAGTTTTCTGATATTATTTGGCTCGCCTTTAGGCTTTCTCTTCCCCTTTTCTGGTATTCTGCCTTTTGTGATTCTGAGACATTGTTGTTCTTCAGTGTTTCCCTCACCTCCATTTTCAATACTTGCTCTGGAGAGCGTTTTGCAGTCTAGTTGTCTGAAAGCTTATCTTTAGGGCCTTCAATCTCTTGGGAACTGAAAATGGTACTTCCTTTTCCTTTTACTGTATTTCTTCATCTCTACTGGTCAGGTAATTTCAGGTATCTAATGTAGACTTCTAGGGCTTGGTTAAGTGAAAACTTTAGACTCTTGGCTCTACACAATTGCATGGGATTTCTGTGAGGACAAATTTTCCTAGACATTGATGCCATGTCCTGTTCCTGTGTGTGTTGTCTGGTCTATCTCCAATTGCTGGTGTTGCCTTTGTTGTCATGAACACCCCATACTATTTCGATTAGGATAACCTCATTTTGATTACGCTTATCTCACAAATCTGAAAGAGCACAGGACACTTCCTCTGGTGGAAATGGAGCTTCTAAAGCTTCTCAGCTCTGCATTCTACTCTATGTTATTTTGGAGTGTTTCCAGAAGAGCAGAGTGTGAGTGCGCTTGTGCTTTGTAGTGCCACGGGAATGTCCCACTGAAACCAGTTCTTCCAAGAGCTTCTCTGTCTACAGAAACACCAGTGGAAGCATATCTATGGATGTCACACATCAGGGCCTGCTGGAATGATCCCGCAGCCCGAACTTGGTGTCCTCGCTGCCGAACCGTCCCAGTGCCATCCAAAATGTAGCATCCGCTTTTGAGAGATAAACTGAAGGAAATCCTTCCTCTTCTCACGCTGTGGTCTTGGACCACACTTCCTTGTCCTCTCATCCTTGTGGCACAGGTGCACGAAGGCAACCACAGAGCTGTTGCACATCCTGTGCCTCAAACCAAACCATAATCACAGCCCAGGTTATGAATGTAGCAGATCCTAAGGCTTTTCATTCTGAATTCAAACCCAAGGCCCCCTGGATCCCTCAGACCCGATGCACAATATCTCTGATTCAGCCCCACACATGCTCTATTGGCAAAATGCCAAATTGGTCTCTGGTCCTGCAGATGCACTGGGTGTGGCCATGGGACATATCGATAATTTCAACTGCGCGCGCCAGGGTGGTTGCTTGCTCATTGGGGTCAAAGGTCGGTTTGCTCTCTTGATAGGACCCACCACATCCCACAACGCACTCCAGATCCCTGAGACTCAGCGTGTGCCATCATCCGTAGCCCTATCCCTCCCTGAACGCTGCCTCTGCTACCTCAAATTTGGCAGCTCGGATCTCGGTCTCAGAATCAACTGTGGGGATATTTTGCACTGGATTCTTTGAGTTCTGTCAGCCAAGCATCTGCTGTGCACTCTTCTAACTCTCAGCGCATCACCTTCAATCCCATGTCTCCTGTCCGCTTGAGAGTGTGCGTCCAAGTTAAAGAGAGTTTCACCTTTACTGCTCCATCAACAGGGCTCAGACCATGCACTGGTATCCATTCCCTGCTTTTCCTTCTCCTGCTTCCAGGTGTTCTGAGGCCTCATCCTGTCTTTGGAAGTAACAGACCTCTCTTCGGCAAGTGTCCTGTGCCAAGGGCTGGGTGAGTGGATGTTTACATTGCTGTGTCCATGGGAGCGAGTGAGCGCAGGTTGCACTGCTTCTCTGTCAACTGGGCATCGATGAATCAACACTTTCCAGATACATTTCACAGAAATGTGATTTTTTTTAATCTCTTTGTTTCTATACAGCCGTGGTGGGAGGGATTGTCCGAAGACTCCAGTTGTGACATTGTGTTGATCTCTCATTTGCAGTCTTTAAAAATTTAATAGAATTTATATAAATGTTTTGGGAGTTATACGAAAATGAAGTTAGTTTCTGAAACATACTAAATCGACCTAGAAGCCAGACTTGTCAATTTCGGTAACATTTTGTCAGCTCTAAGGAAAACATAGACAGATAGAATGCAAAGTAGCAGTCCGAACTGTTAAAGGGGTCATGTCAACTCTTTACTGTGGAAGCCTCCGAAACCAACAGGAACCATGAAATAACTAATGGAAACATGAAATAACCCCCAAGCTTGGATTCACTTGTGCATGTGGTGCCCTTTACTCCCGATGACACCTACTGGTCAATGTTGGCATTTCAAGGTGTAACATCCCTCTCAAGGAAAATACAAGAGGAAATGAACTAAATATATACATTTCGCTTTGAATCCAAAGAACCTAGAGGCATTATAGCTATGAGAACCCTGCTGCAGCTCTGCTAGGCTACTGAGAACCAGGTGTTCTTCTATCAGTGATGAGAACGCTTAATCATCCGATCATGTTGGGTAAAGCACTTGAATGCAACCAAGTCTGCACCCCCGAGATAGATTGCCCCCGGGGGCTTGACTCAATTGAAAGACGGTCCACATAAGCTGTGTCTTTCATGTCATTGGCGACTTTTACAGTTCAGTTCACTATCTGACTTCTAATATTTACCTAGACTGTCTTGAAAAACGGAGGCCTAATACAGATTCAAGTTCAGTCAAAGATTCCCCTCACTTACCACACTCCCTTCACCCCAGAGAAGACATAAACCCAGCATTTGCTGAATCTAGCGGAAGGCCATCGTTTCTTTGTGGGAGCTAAGTATTCAATTCCTATCTATTTCATACGAGAGTATTTGACCTTTATGGGGTTCCCTGTTGTTCACAGAGGATGAAGCTAGAGGAACTCTGATTCTAGGAGGGGCTTGCTCTTCTCTTACTGGCTTCATTGCAGCTCAGGTACTGATCCCTCAAAATGGATGCCTGAGTGGAGGGGAGGGAAGAGCAAGTGCTTGATAGCTAGGCCCAAACCTGGGAAAAGGCTTACCTGGGCTTGGTGCACTTTGATCTGAATGGCTTGGAATTGCCCCTTGGGTCGTGTGGATTATCTGACCTCTTTCAAGAACATGAGCGTTTTTATCATCTCTGCCATCTCTTCTCTTTAGACGTCAGGGATCTTGGACCCGTTCTTGGAGCAGAGATTTGAGGAACTTCCTCCAGTCCACGGTGGCCCTCCGTAGGTTTCTGCTAGTATCAGCGAGGTTCAATATGTCTCATGAATGCCTTTCGAGCCTGCTATCCTCTACAGCGGTCTCCAGGCCAGTATTCTCTATTGTAGCAGAACATCTCTCATCAATGTGTTCGCATCTCTCCTCAATCCGTGCAGCCATATTTTCGGCCAGCTTCTCTTCGTGTCTCCCATAAAGTCGACTTCAACAGGACTGGGCAAGTCTGAAAGGACCTCGGAGCCTCTCCAGTAAGCTGAAGACAGGCAGATCTTCCACTGTCTGCCCTTTCAGGTTCTGGAACCTGACCCGTGAACTCAGGTCTTTGGGCAGCAGCAGTATCTCGAACTGACACAGCTTCCCGGACCAAAGACCTAAGCCAAGCTCCACAGAGGGCGGCAGCCCCTCCATCGCACTGATCCACCCACAGAACTCTGCCCGGTTACCTAAGATCCACCAGCCACAACAAGCCTCGCGGTACACACCAACATTCCACCTGGAATCCAACCGCTAACTGCCATCCCCAATGGCTGCTGCATCTTGTCAGTGTTCGGGGAGGGGCTGCATCCGACGAGAGGTTCGTAAGGTAAATGTGATTCTACCCACTAGCGTCCCATGGGCCTTTGTTCTTCCCTCTTTCCTTTTGTTCAGATCTGTATGCACTGTAGCAACGGAGGGAAGTGTGTCCATTTTCAGTTGAATGTTTCACACGTCTTTAAACTTTCTAACAGTTCACAGTACACAGAGACCCACTAAGGGAAACTATTGTTCCTGTAATATGGGCACACCCGCAATACATAGCCGTCGGTTGATTTCTGCTGAAACACCCGCATTCACGGGACATCTATCCCTTTGTTTCAAGGGGGCTGAAATTCCTAGGAATGATACAATCCCCAATGTGCACTTTACTGCCTGTCTCTTTTGATCTTAGTACACTTTTGCGGAGCTACTTTTCCTTGTTATAGGCTTGTGCCATTTCTTCTCGACATAGTGTAGAAGATGGCATTCATTCATCCTGTTGGAAGACTTGCAAGTCTATATCACGGACTAGGAATCCATTGGATTCCAAATCGGCATTTGGGTTAGGTCACGATATGCTCCTATGAATCAATATTTACGAATATAAATGCACGCCTCTGATTTCCGAATACAGGTGTGCTGAGTACATTCAAGCCGCGATACTGGGTCGATGCGTACTGAATGATCCTTGACATCACCTTGAGTAATTTCTTTTGAATATTCATGTTACCCTACCCTTTTTGTGTTGTTTGTTTGTTTGATTCTTTCTTGGTCTGCTTCTCGTTTGTTTCGCAAACACGTCAGGCCATGCATCTCTCCGTTTGCTTCCAACAGAGAGTCATATAAGCTGACTCCCTTAAGATAGTGCTTCCAATCCCCTATGATTTCCTGCTTCCCTCTCCCATCTTTAGGGTTTTGATGTCCTCCTTGCCTTCTTCTTGTTTCTTCTTTTCCACTCATGCTCTTCTTGCATTTCCAATAAGGGTTTTCTTCTTTCCATTTCATCTTGCTGCTTATCCCTTCAGGGGAGAATTCTCAACCTTTCTTTTAGGATAAGTTTCGAACTGCTGAATTCGTTTAAGATTTGCAGGTCTGTGGCATTCTCTAGCTCTGCTGTTATTAGAAATGGTGGTCATGTGGCATAGGCTACCCTAGATGGCAGCATTTTGCCATTCAAGCTATGGTCTATGTCCTGGCACTCCTCCCTGTCCTGCAATATTGCTGCTGAGATAGCAGCTGAAACCCCTCTGGAGGTTCTCTTGTGACTATGTTGCTTTCCTCCAGGCGCATTTTAAATCACTGGGATGCTCATGAACTTTGTTGATTTGGATCATACAGCTGCTGCTAAGTCTATTGGGATTCCACCTCTTTTGGACGCTGTGTACTTCCTGAATTCGCCTAGATGATTCTATCTTGGCTTTCAGCAAGTTTCAGTCTGATTTTTCTACACATAACTTTTCAAACATTGTTTGTTTCTTTATCTCTTGCTTTTCCATCTGGGACTCTTGCGAATTTTAGTCTTTCATGCCTTGTCTCCAACCAGGATTCAACAGCAATGATTTCATTGGTTTGCACTTGCTTTCCTATGTGTGCTTCTGACCGAGGGATTTGTGTTCCCCTGTCTTCAAAGTCATTCACGCGTCCCTCTGCAATATCTCGTCTACTTAGGACGGAATGTTAGCCCTGATATTTTCTCATCCACTGAGTTTTCTGATATTATTTGGCTCGCCTTTAGGCTTTCTCTTCCCCTTTTCTGGTATTCTGCCTTTTGTGATTCTGAGACATTGTTGTTCTTCAGTGTTTCCCTCACCTCCATTTTCAATACTTGCTCTGGAGAGCGTTTTGCAGTCTAGTTGTCTGAAAGCTTATCTTTAGGGCCTTCAATCTCTTGGGAACTGAAAATGGTACTTCCTTTTCCTTTTACTGTATTTCTTCATCTCTACTGGTCAGGTAATTTCAGGTATCTAATGTAGACTTCTAGGGCTTGGTTAAGTGAAAACTTTAGACTCTTGGCTCTACACAATTGCATGGGATTTCTGTGAGGACAAATTTTCCTAGACATTGATGCCATGTCCTGTTCCTGTGTGTGTTGTCTGGTCTATCTCCAATTGCTGGTGTTGCCTTTGTTGTCATGAACACCCCATACTATTTCGATTAGGATAACCTCATTTTGATTACGCTTATCTCACAAATCTGAAAGAGCACAGGACACTTCCTCTGGTGGAAATGGAGCTTCTAAAGCTTCTCAGCTCTGCATTCTACTCTATGTTATTTTGGAGTGTTTCCAGAAGAGCAGAGTGTGAGTGCGCTTGTGCTTTGTAGTGCCACGGGAATGTCCCACTGAAACCAGTTCTTCCAAGAGCTTCTCTGTCTACAGAAACACCAGTGGAAGCATATCTATGGATGTCACACATCAGGGCCTGCTGGAATGATCCCGCAGCCCGAACTTGGTGTCCTCGCTGCCGAACCGTGCCGGTGCCATCCAAAATGTAGCATCCGCTTTTGAGAGATAAACTGAAGGAAATCCTTCCTCTTCTCACGCTGTGGTCTTGGACCACACTTCCTTGTCCTCTCATCCTTGTGGCACAGGTGCACGAAGGCAACCACAGAGCTGTTGCACATCCTGTGCCTCAAACCAAACCATAATCACAGCCCAGGTTATGAATGTAGCAGATCCTAAGGCTTTTCATTCTGAATTCAAACCCAAGGCCCCCTGGATCCCTCAGACCCGATGCACAATATCTCTGATTCAGCCCCACACATGCTCTATTGGCAAAATGCCAAATTGGTCTCTGGTCCTGCAGATGCACTGGCTGTGGCCATGGGACATATCGATAATTTCAACTGCGCGCGCCAGGGTGGTTGCTTGCTCATTGGGGTCACAGGTCGGTTTGCTCTCTTGATAGGACCCACCACATCCCACAACGCACTCCAGATCCCTGAGACTCAGCGTGTGCCATCATCCGTAGCCCTATCCCTCCCTGAACGCTGCCTCTGCTACCTCAAATTTGGCAGCTCGGATCTCGGTCTCAGAATCAACTGTGGGGATATTTTGCACTGGATTCTTTGAGTTCTGTCAGCCAAGCATCTGCTGTGCACTCTTCTAACTCTCAGCGCATCACCTTCAATCCCATGTCTCCTGTCCGCTTGAGAGTGTGCGTCCAAGTTAAAGAGAGTTTCACCTTTACTGCTCCATCAACAGGGCTCAGACCATGCACTGGTATCCATTCCCTGCTTTTCCTTCTCCTGCTTCCAGGTGTTCTGAGGCCTCATCCTGTCTTTGGAAGTAACAGACCTCTCTTCGGCAAGTGTCCTGTGCCAAGGGCTGGGTGAGTGGATGTTTACATTGCTGTGTCCATGGGAGCGAGTGAGCGCAGGTTGCACTGCTTCTCTGTCAACTGGGCATCGATGAATCAACACTTTCCAGATACATTTCACAGAAATGTGATTTTTTTTTATCTCTTTGTTTCTATACAGCCGTGGTGGGAGGGATTGTCCGAAGACTCCAGTTGTGACATTGTGTTGATCTCTCATTTGCAGTCTTTAAAAATTTAATAGAATTTATATAAATGTTTTGGGAGTTATACGAAAATGAAGTTATTTTCTGAAACATACTAAATCGACCTAGAAGCCAGACTTGTCAATTTCGGTAACATTTTGTCAGCTCTAAGGAAAACATAGACAGATAGAATGCAAAGTAGCAGTCCGAACTGTTAAAGGGGTCATGTCAACTCTTTACTGTGGAAGCCTCCGAAACCAACAGGAACCATGAAATAACTAATGGAAACATGAAATAACCCCCAAGCTTGGATTCACTTGTGCATGTGGTGCCCTTTACTCCCGATGACACCTACTGGTCAATGTTGGCATTTCAAGGTGTAACATCCCTCTCAAGGAAAATACAAGAGGAAACGAACTAAATATATACATTTCGCTTTGAATCCAAAGAACCTAGAGGCATTATAGCTATGAGAACCCTGCTGCAGCTCTGCTAGGCTACTGAGAACCAGGTGTTCTTCTATCAGTGATGAGAACGCTTAATCATCCGATCATGTTGGGTAAAGCACTTGAATGCAACCAAGTCTGCACCCCCGTGATAGATTGCCCCCGGGGGCTTGACTCAATTGAAAGACGGTCCACATAAGCTGTGTCTTTCATGTCATTGGCGACTTTTACAGTTCCGTTCACTATCTGACTTCTAATATTTACCTAGACTGTCTTGAAAAACGGAGGCCTAATACATATTCAAGTTCAGTCAAGGATTCCCCTCACTTACCACACTCCCTTCACCCCAGAGAAGACATAAACCCAGCATTTGCTGAATCTAGCGGAAGGCCATCGTTTCTTTGTGGGAGCTAAGTATTCAATTCCTATCTATTTCATACGAGAGTATTTGACCTTTATGGGGTTCCCTGTTGTTCACAGAGGATGAAGCTAGAGGAACTCTGATTCTAGGAGGGGCTTGCTCTTCTCTTACTGGCTTCATTGCAGCTCAGGTACTG
>NW_027328946.1:0-40112 GCF_048564905.1 Vicugna pacos | reverse complement strand
AACTCGGCTTTACAGTGAAAACGGCAGGCACTTCAAACCGGCACTAGGAAACAGACTGAGAAACCAGAGTAAGGGTTTCTCCTGCAACCCGTTCCCTTTGTGCTGGATGAACGAACGTCTCTGCACATGCTCAGTTCTGAGAGATAAGTGTGTGTGAAAGCCGTCCTTCACCTAGCTTGAAGGGAACACAAAGTTTCTTTTCAGTTGCCAACTCCACTCCATACATATATATGGGGAGGTACAAGCTCCAACTCGGTTTTACAGTGAAAACGGCAGGCACTTCAAACCGGCACAAGGAAACAGACTGATAAACCAGAGTAAGGGTTTCTCCTGCAAACCGTTCCCTTTGTGCTGGATGAAGGAACGTCTCTCCACATGCTCAGTTCTGAGAGATAAGTGTGTGTGAAAGCCGTCCTTCACCTAGCTTGAAGGGAACACAAAGTTTGTTTTCAGTTGCCAACTCCACTCCATACATATATATGGGGAGGTACAAGCTCCAACTCGGCTTTACAGTGAAAACGGCAGGCACTTCAAACCGGCACTAGGAAACAGCCTGAGAAACCAGAGTAAGGGTTTCTCCTGCAACCCGTTCCCTTTGTGCTGGATGAACGAACGTCTCTCCACATGCTCAGTTCTGAGAGATAAGTGTGTGTGAAAGCCGTCCTTCACCTAGCTTGAAGGGAACACAAAGTTTCTTTTCAGTTGCCAACTCCACTCCATACATATATATGGGGAGGTACAAGCTCCAACTCGGTTTTACAGTGAAAACTGCAGGCACTTCAAACAGGCAGTAGGAAAAAGACTGAGAAACCAGAGTAAGGGTTTCTCCTGCAACCCGTTCCCTTTGTGCTGGATGAACGAACGTCTCTCCACATGCTCAGTTCTGAGAGATAAGTGTGTGTGAAAGCCGTCCTTCACCTAGCTTGAAGGGAACACAAAGTTTCTTTTCAGTTGCCAACTCCACTCCATACATATATATGGGGAGGTACAAGCTCCAACTCGGCTTTACAGTGAAAACGGCAGGCACTTCAAACCGGCACTAGGAAACAGACTGAGAAACCAGAGTAAGGGTTTCTCCTGCAACCCGTTCCCTTTGTGCTGGATGAACGAACGTCTCTCCACATGCTCAGTTCTGAGAGGTAAGTGTGTGTGAAAGCCGTCCTTCACCTAGCTTGAAGGGAACACAAAGTTTGTTTTCAGTTGCCAACTCCACTCCATACATATATATGGGGAGGTACAAGCTCCTACTCGGTTTTACAGTGAAAACGGCAGGCACTTCAAACAGGCAGTAGGAAACAGACTGAGAAACCAGAGTAAGGGTTTCTCCTGCAACCCGTTCCCTTTGTGCTGGATGAACGAACGTCTCTCCACATGCTCAGTTCTGAGAGATAAGTGTGTGTGAAAGCCGTCCTTCACCTAGCTTGAAGGGAACACAAAGTTTCTTTTCAGTTGCCAACTCCACTCCATACATATATATGGGGAGGTACAAGCTCCAACTGGGCTTTACACTGAAAACGGCAGGCACTTCAAACCGGCACTAGGAAACAGACTGAGAAACCAGAGTAAGGGTTTCTCCTGCAACCCGTTCCCTTTGTGCTGGATGAACGAACGTCTCTCCACATGCTCAGTTCTGAGAGATAAGTGTGTGTGAAAGCCGTCCTTCACCTAGCTTGAAGGGAACACAAAGTTTCTTTTCAGTAGCCAACTCCACTCCATACATATATATGGGGAGGTACACGCTCCAACTCGGTTTTACAGTGAAAACGGCAGGCACTTCAAACCGGCACTAGGAAACAGACTGAGAAACCAGAGTAAGGGTTTCTCCTGGAAACCGTTCCCTTTGTGCTGGATGAACGAACGTCTCTCCACATGCTCAGTTCTGACAGATAAGTGTGAGTGAAAGCCGCCCTTCACCTAGCTTGAAGGGAACACAAAGTTTCTTTTCAGTTGCCAACTCCACTCCATACATATATATGGGGAGGTACAAGCTCCAACTCGGCTTTACAGTGAAAACGGCAGGCACTTCAAACCGGCACTAGGAAACAGACTGAGAAACCAGAGTAAGGGTTTCTCCTGCAACCCGTTCCCTTTGTGCTGGATGAACGAACGTCTCTCCACATGCTCAGTTCTGAGAGTTAAGTGTGTGTGAAAGCCGTCCTTCACCTAGCTTGAAGGGAACACAAAGTTTCTTTTCAGTTGCCAACTCCACTCCATACATATATATGGGGAGGTACAAGCTCCAACTCGGTTTTACAGTGAAAACGGCAGGCACTTCAAACAGGCAGTAGGAAACAGACTGAGAAACCAGAGTAAGGGTTTCTCCTGCAACCCGTTCCCTTTGTGCTGGATGAACGAACGTCTCTCCAAATGCTCAGTTCTGAGAGATAAGTGTGTGTGAAAGCCGTCCTTCACCTAGCTTGAAGGGAACACAAAGTTTCTTTTCAGTTGCCAACTCCACTCCATACATATATATAGGGAGGTACAAGCTCCAACTCGGCTTTACAGTGAAAACGTCAGGCACTTCAAACCGGCACTAGGAAACAGACTGAGAAACCAGAGTAAGGGTTTCTCCTGCAACCCGACCCTTTGTGCTGGATGAACGAACGTCTCTCCACACGCTCAGTTCTGAGAGATAAGTGTGTGTGAAAGCCGTCCTTCACCTAGCTTGAAGGGAACACAAAGTTTCTTTTCAGATGCCAACTCCACTCCATACATATATATGGGGAGGTACACGCTACAACTCGGTTTTACAATGAAAACGGCAGGCACTTCAAACCGGCACTAGGAAACAGACTGAGAAACCAGAGTAAGGGTTTCTCCTGCAACCCGTTCCCTTTGTGTTGGATGAACGAACGTCTCTCCACATGCTCAGTTCTGAGAGATAAGTGTGTGTGAAAGCCGTCCTTCACCTAGCTTGAAGGGAACACAAAGTTTCTTTTCAGTTGCCAACTCCACTCCATACATATATATGGGGAGGTACAAGCTCCAACTCGGCTTTACAGTGAAAACGGCAGGCACTTCAAACCGGCACTAGGAAACAGACTGAGAAACCAGAGTAAGGGTTTCTCCTGCAAACCGTTCCCTTTGTGCTGGATGAACGAACGTCTCTGCACATGCTCAGTTCTGAGAGATAAGTGTGTGTGAAAGCCGTCCTTCACCTAGCTTGAAGGGAACACAAAGTTTCTTTTCAGTTGCCAACTCCACTCCATACATATATATGGGGAAGTAC
This sequence comes from Vicugna pacos, assembly GCF_048564905.1. Classification (NCBI taxonomy): domain Eukaryota; kingdom Metazoa; phylum Chordata; class Mammalia; order Artiodactyla; family Camelidae; genus Vicugna; species Vicugna pacos. Next base: position 36,883 of record NW_027328946.1, on the reverse strand, counting down.
AAGCTCCAACTCGGCTTTACAGTGAAAACGGCAGGCACTTCAAACCGGCACTAGGAAACAGACTGAGAAACCAGAGCAAGGGTTTCTCCTGCAACCCGTTCCCTTTGTGCTGGATGAACGAACGTCTCTCCACATGCTCAGTTATGAGAGGTAAGTGTGTGTGAAAGCCGTCCTTCACCTAGCTTGAAGGGAACACAAAGTTTCTTTTCAGTTGCCAACTCCACTCCATACATATATATGGGGAGGTACAAACTCCAACTCGGTTTTACAGTGAAAACGGCAGGCACTTCAAACAGGCAGTAGGAAACAGACTGAGAAACCAGAGTAAGGGTTTCTCCTGCAACCCGTTCCCTTTGTGCTGGATGAACGAACGTCTCTCCACATGCTCAGTTCTGAGAGTTAAGTGTGTGTGAAAGCCGTCCTTCACCTAGCTTGAAGGGAACACAAAGTTTCTTTTCAGTTGCCAACTCCACTCCATACATATATATGGGGAGGTACAAGCTCCAACTCGGCTTTACAGTGAAAACGGCAGGCACTTCAAACCGGCACTAGGAAACAGACTGAGAAACCAGAGTAAGGGTTTCTCCTGCAACCCGTTCCCTTTGTGCTGGATGAACGAACGTCTCTCCACATGCTCAGTTCTGAGAGATAAGTGTGTGTGAAAGCCGTCCTTCACCTAGCTTGAAGGGAACACAAAGTTTCTTTTCAGTTGCCAACTCCATTCCATACATATATATGGGGAAGTACAAGCTCCAACTCGGCTTTACAGTGAAAACGGCAGGCACTTCAAACCGGCACTAGGAAACAGACTGAGAAACCAGAGTAAGGGTTTCTCCTGCAAACCGTTCCCTTTGTGCTGGATGAACGAACGTCTCTGCACATGCTCAGTTCTGAGAGATAAGTGTGTGTGAAAGCCGTCCTTCACCTAGCTTGAAGGGAACACAAAGTTTCTTTTCAGTTGCCAACTCCACTCCATACATATATATGGGGAGGTACAAGCTCCAACTCGGTTTTACAATAAAAACGGCAGGCACTTCAAACCGGCACTAGGAAACAGACTGAGAAACCAGAGTAAGGGTTTCTCCTGCAACCCGTTCCCTTTGTGCTGGATGAACGAACGTCTCTCCACATGCTCAGTTCTGAGAGATAAGTGTGTGTGAAAGCCGTCCTTCACCAAGCTTGAAGGGAACAGAAAGTTTGTTTTCAGTTGCAAACTCCACTCCATACATATATATGGGGAAGTACAAGCTCCAACTCGGCTTTACAGTGAAAACGGCAGGCACTTCAAACCGGCACTAGGAAACAGACTGAGAAACCAGAGTAAGGGTTTCTCCTGCAACCCGTTCCCTTTGTGCTGGATGAACGAACGTCTCTCCACATGCTCAGTTCTGAGAGGTAAGTGTGTGTGAAAGCCGTCCTTCACCTAGCTTGAAGGGAACACAAAGTTTCTTTTCAGTTGCCAACTCCACTCCATACATATATATGGGGAGGTACAAGCTCCAACTCGGTTTTACCATGAAAACGGCAGGCACTTCAAACAGGCAGTAGGAAACAGACTGAGAAACCAGAGTAAGGGTTTCTCCTGCAACCCGTTCCCTTTGTGCTGGATGAACGAACGTCTCTCCACATGCTCAGTTCTGAGAGATAAGTGTGTGTGAAAGCCGTCCTTCACCTAGCTTGAAGGGAACACAAAGTTTCTTTTCAGTTGCCAACTCCACTCCATACATATATATGGGGAGGTACAAGCTCCAACTTGGCTTTACAGTGAAAACGGCAGGCACTTCAAACCGGCACTAGGAAACAGACTGAGAATCCAGAGTAAGGGTTTCTCCTGCAACCCGTTCCCTTTGTGCTGGATGAACGAACGTCTCTCCACATGCTCAGTTCTGAGAGATAAGTGTGTGTGAAAGCCGTCCTTCACCTAGCTTGAAGGGAACACAAAGTTTCTTTTCAGTTGCCAACTCCACTCCATACATATATATGGGGAGGTACACGCTCCAACTCGGTATTACAGTGAAAACGCAGGCACTTCAAACCGGCAGTAGGAAACAGACTGAGAAACCAGAGTAAGGGTTTCTCCTGCAAACCGTTCCCTTTGTGCTGGATGAACGAACGTCTCTCCACATGTTCAGTTCTGAGAGGTAAGTGTGTGTGAAAGCCGTCCTTCACCTAGCTTGAAGGGAACACAAAGTTTCTTTTCAGTTTCCAACTCCACTCCATAAATATATATGGGGAAGTACAAGCTCCAACTCGGCTTTACAGTGAAAACGTCAGGCACTTCAAACCGTCACTAGGAAACAGACTGAGAAACCAGAGTAAGGGTTTCTCCTGCAACCCGTTCCCTTTGTGCTGGATGAACGAACTTCTCTGCACATGCTCAGTTCTGAGAGATAAGTGTGTGTGAAAGCCGTCCTTCACCTAGCTTGAAGGGAACACAAAGTTTCTTTTCAGTTGCAAACTCCACTCCATACATATATATTTGGAGGAACAAGCTCCAACTCGGTTTTACAGTGAAAACGGCAGGCACTTCAAACCGGCACTAGGAAACAGACTGAGAAACCAGAGTAAGGGTTTCACCTGCAAACCTTTCCCTTTGTGCTGGATGAACGAACGTCTCTCCACATGCTCAGTTCTGAGAGATAAGTGTGTGTGAAAGCCGTCCTTCACCTAGCTTGAAGGGAACACAAAGTTTGTTTTCAGTTGCAAACTCCACTCCATACATATATATGGGGAGGTACAAGCTCCAACTCGGCTTTACAGTGAAAACGGCAGGCACTTCAAACCGGCACTAGGAAACAGACTGAGAAACCAGAGTAAGGGTTTCTCCTGCAACCCGTTCCCTTTGTGCTGGATGAACGAACGTCTCTCCACATGCTCAGTTCTGAGAGGTAAGTGTGTGTGAAAGCCGTCCTTCACCTAGCTTGAAGGAAACACAAAGTTTCTTTTCAGTTGCCAACTCCACTCCATACATATATATGGGGAGGTACAAGCTCCAACTCGGTTTTACAGTGAAAACGGCAGGAACTTCAAACAGGCAGTAGGAAACAGACTGAGAAACCAGAGTAAGGGTTTCTCCTGCAACCCGTTCCCTTTGTGCTGGATGAACGAACGTCTCTCCACATGCTCAGTTCTGAGAGATAAGTGTGTGTGAAAGCCGTCCTTCACCTAGCTTGAAGGGAACACAAAGTTTCTTTTCAGTTGCCAACTCCACTCCATACATATATATGGGGAGGTACAAGCTCCAACTCGGCTACAGTGAAAACGGCAGGCTCTTCAAACCGGCACTAGGAAACAGACTGAGAAACCAGAGTAAGGGTTTCTCCTGCAAACCGTTCCCTTTGTGCTGGATGAACGAACGTCTCTCCACATGCTCAGTTCTGAGAGATAAGTGTGTGTGAAAGCCGTCCTTCACCTAGCTTGAAGGGAACACAAAGTTTCTTTTCAGTTGCCAACTCCACTCCATACATATATATGGGGAGGTACACGCTCCAACTCGGTTTTACAGTGAAAACGGCAGGCACTTCAAACCGGCACTAGGAAACAGACTGAGAAACCAGAGTAAGGGTTTCACCTGCAAACCGTTCCCTTTGTGCTGGATGAACGAACGTCTCTCCACATGCTCAGTTCTGACAGATATGTGTGTGTGAAAGCCGTCCTTCACCTAGCTTGAAGGGAACACAAAGTTTCTTTTCAGTTGCCAACTCCACTCCATACATATATATGGGGAAGTACAAGCTCCAACTCGGCTTTACAGTGAAAACGGCAGGCTCTTCAAACCGGCACTAGGAAACAGACTGAGAAACCAGAGTAAGGGTTTCTCCTGCAACCCGTTCCCTTTGTGCTGGATGAACGAACGTCTCTCCACATGCTCAGTTCTGAGAGATAAGTGTGTGTGAAAGCCGTCCTTCACCTAGCTTGAAGGGAACACAAAGTTTCTTTTCAGTTGCCAACTCCACTCCATACATATATATGGGGAGGTACAAGCTCCAACTCGGCTTTACAGTGAAAACGGCAGGCACTTCAAACCGGCACTAGGAAACAGACTGAGAAACCAGAGTAAGGATTTCTCCTGCAACCCGTTCCCTTTGTGCTGGATGAACGAACGTCTCTCCACATGCTCAGTTCTGAGAGATAAGTGTGTGTGAAAGCCGTCCTTCACCTAGCTTGAAGGGAACACAAAGTTTCTTTTCAGTTGCCAACTCCACTCCATACATATATATGGGGAGGTACACGCTCCAACTCGGTTTTACAGTGAAAACGGCAGGCACTTCATACCGGCACTAGGAAACAGACTGAGAAACCAGAGTAAGGGTTTCTCCTGCAAACCGTTCCTTTGTGCTGGATGAACGAACGTCTCTCCACATGCTCAGTTCTGACAGATAAGTGTGTGTGAAAGCCGTCCTTCACCTAGCTTGAAGGGAACACAAAGTTTGTTTTCAGTTGCAAACTCCACTCCATACATATATATGGGGAGGTACAAGCTCCAACTCGGCTTTACAGTGAAAACGGCAGGCACTTCAAACCGGCAATAGGAAACAGACTGAGAAACCAGAGTAAGGGTTTCTCCTGCAACCCGTTCCCTTTGTGCTGGATGAACGAACGTCTCTCCACATGCTCAGTTCTGAGAGGTAAGTGTGTGTGAAAGCCGTCCTTCACCTAGCTTGAAGGGAACACAAAGTTTCTTTTCAGTTGCCAACTTCACTCCATACATATATATGGGGAGGTACAAGATCCAACTCGGTTTTACAGTGAAAACGACAGGCACTTCAAACAGGCAGTAGGAAACAGACTGAGAAACCAGAGTAAGGGTTTCACCTGCCACCCGTTCCCTTTGTGCTGGATGAACGAACGTCTCTCCACATGCTCAGTTCTGAGAGATAAGTGTGTGTGAAAGCCGTCCTTCACCTAGCTTGAAAGGAACACAAAGTTTCTTTTCAGTAGCCAACTCCACTCCATACATATATATGGGGAGGTACAAGCTCCAACTCGGCTTTACAGTGAAAACGGCAGGCACTTCAAACCGGCACTAGGAAACAGACTGAGAAACCAGAGTAAGGGTTTCTCCTGCAACCCGTTCCCTTTGTGCTGGATGAACGAACGTCTCTCCACATGCTCAGTTCTGAGAGGTAAGTGTGTGTGAAAGCCGTCCTTCACCTAGCTTGAAGGGAACACAAAGTTTCTTTTCAGTTGCCAACTCCACTCCATACATATATATGGGGAGGTACAAGCTCCAGCTCGGTTTTACAGTGAAAACGGCAGGCACTTCAAACAGGCAGTAGGAAACAGACTGAGAAACCAGAGTAAGGGTTTCTCCTGCAACCCGTTCCCTTTGTGCTGGATGAACGAACGTCTCTCCACATGCTCAGTTCTGAGAGATAAGTGTGTGTGAAAGCCGTCCTTCACCTAGCTTGAAGGGGACACAAAGTTTCTTTTCAGTTGCCAACTCCACTCCATACATATATATGGGGAGGTACAAGCTCCAACTCGGTTTTACAGTGAAAACGGCAGGCACTTCAAACAGGCAGTAGGAAACAGACTGAGAAACCAGAGTACGGGTTTCTCCTGCAACCCGTTCCATTTGTGCTGGATGAACGAACGTCTCTCCACATGCTCAGTTCTGAGAGATAAGTGTGTGTGAAAGCCGTCCTTCACCTAGCTTGAAGGGAACACAAAGTTTCTTTTCAGTTGCCAACTCCACTCCATACATATATATGGGGAGGTACAAGCTCCAACTCGGTTTTACAGTGAAAACGGCAGGCACTTCAAACCGGCACTAGGAAACAGACTGAGAAACCAGACTAATGGTTTCTCCTGCCACCCGTTCCCTTTGTGCTGGATGAACGAACGTCTCTCCACATGCTCAGTTCTGAGAGATAAGTGTGTGTGAAAGCCGTCCTTCACCTAGCTTGAAGGGAACACAAAGTTTCTTTTCAGTTGCCAACTCCACTCCATACATATATATGGGGAGGTACAAGCTCCAACTCGGTTTTACAGTGAAAATGGCAGGCACTTCAAACCGGCAGTAGGAAACAGACTGAGAAACCAGAGTAAGGGATTCTCCTGCAACCCGTTCCCTTTGTGCTGGATGAACGAACGTCTCTCCACATGCTCAGTTCTGAGAGATAAGTGTGTGTGAAAGCCGTCCTTCACCTAGCTTGAAGGGAACACAAAGTTTCTTTTCAGTTGCCAACTCCACTCCATACATATATATGGGGAGGTACACGCTCCAACTCGGTTTTACAGTGAAAACGGCAGGCACTTCAAACCGGCACTAGGAAACAGACTGAGAAACCAGACTAATGGTTTCTCCTGCCACCCGTTCCCTTTGTGCTGGATGAACGAACGTCTCTCCACATGCTCAGTTCTGAGAGATAAGTGTGTGTGAAAGCCGTCCTTCACCTAGCTTGAAGGGAACACAAAGTTTCTTTTCAGTTGCCAACTCCACTCCATACATATATATGGGGAGGTACAAGCTCCAACTCGGTTTTACAGTGTAAATGGCAGGCACTTCAAACCGGCACTAGGAAACAGACTGAGAAACCAGAGTAAGGGTTTCTCCTGCAACCCGTTCCCTTTGTGCTGGATGAACGTACGTCTCTCCACATGCTCAGTTCTGAGAGGTAAGTGTGTGTGAAATCCGTCCTTCACCTAGCTTGAAGGGAACACAAAGTTTCTTTTCAGTTGCCAACTCCACTCCATACATATATATGGGGAGGTACAAGCTCCAACTCGGCTTTACAGTGAAAACGGCAGGCACTTCAAACCGGCACTAGGAAACAGACTGAGAAACCAGAGTAAGGGTTTCTCCTGCAACCTGTTCCCTTTGTGTTGGATGAACGAACGTCTCTCCACATGCTCAGTTCTGAGAGATAAGTGTGTGTGAAAGCCGTCCTTCACCTAGCTTGAAGGGAACACAAAGTTTCTTTTCAGTTGCCAACTCCACTCCATACATATATAAGGGGAGGTACAAGCTCCAACTCGGCTTTGCAGTGAAAACGGCAGGCACTTCAAACCGGCACTAGGAAACAGACTGAGAAACCAGAGTAAGGGTTTCTCCTGCAACCCGTTCCCTTTGTGCTGGATGAACGAACGTCTCTGCACATGCTCAGTTCTGAGAGATAAGTGTGTGTGAAAGCCGTCCTTCACTTAGCTTGAAGGGAACACAAAGTTCCTTTTCAGTTGCCAACTACACTCCATACATATATATGGGGAAGTACAAGCTCCAACTCGGCTTTACAGTGAAAACGGCAGGCACTTCAAACCGGCACTAGGAAACAGACTGAGAAACCAGAGTAATGGTTTCTCCTGCAACCCGTTCCCTTTGTGCTGGATGAACGAACGTCTCTGCACATGCTCAGTTCTGAGAGATAAGTGTGTGTGAAAGCCGTCCTTCACCTAGCTTGAAGGGAACACAAAGTTTCTTTTCAGTTGCCAACTTTACTCCATACATATATATGGGGAGGTACACGCTCCAACTCGGTTTTACAGTGAAAACGGCAGGCACTTCAAACCGGCACTAGAAAACAGACTGAGAAACCAGACTAATGGTTTCACCTGCCACCCGTTCCCTTTGTGCTGGATGAACGAACGTCTCTCCACATGCTCAGTTCTGAGAGATAAGTGTGTGTGAAAGCCGTCCTTCACCTAGCTTGAAGGGAACACAAAGTTTCTTTTCAGTTGCCAACTCCACTCCATACATATATATGGGGAGGTAAAAGCTCCAACTCGGTTTTACAGTGAAAACGGTAGGCACTTCAAACCGGCAGTAGGAAACAGACTGAGAAACCAGAGTAAGGGATTCTCCTGCAACCCGTTCCCTTTGTGCTGGATGAACGAACGTCTCTCCACATGCTCAGTTCTGAGAGATAAGTGTGTGTGAAAGCCGTCCTTCACCTAGCTTGAAGGGAACACAAAGTTTCTTTTCAGTTGCCAACTCCACTCCATACATATATATGGGGAGGTACAAGATCCAACTCGGCTTTACAGTGAAAACGGTAGGCACTTCAAACCGGCACTAGGAAACAGACTGAGAAACCAGAGTAAGGGTTTCTCCTGCAACCCGTTCCCTTTGTGCTGGATAAACGAACGTCTCTCCACATGCTCAGTTCTGAGAGATAAGTGTGTGTGAAAGCCGTCCTTCACCTAGCTTGAAGGGAACACAAAGTTTCTTTTCAGTTGCCAACTCCACTCCATACATATATATGGGGAAGTACAAGCTCCAACTCGGCTTTACAGTGAAAACGGCAGGCACTTCAAACCGGCAGTAGGAATCAGACTGAGAAACCAGAGTAAGGGTTTCTCCTGCAACCCGTTCCCTTTGTGCTGGATGAACGAACGTCTCTGTACTTGCTCAGTTCTGAGAGATAGGTGTGTGTGAAAGCCGTCCTTCTCCTAGCTTGAAGGGAACACAGAGTTTCTTTTCAGTTGCCAACTCCACTCCATACATATATATGGGGAAGTACAATCTCCAACTCGGCTTTACAGTGAAAAAGGCAGGCACTTCAAACCGGCACTAGGAAACAGACTGAGAATCCAGAGTAAGGATTTCTCCTGCAACCCGTTCCCTTTGTGCTGGATGAACGAACGTCTCTGCACATGCTCAGTTCTGAGAGATAAGTGTGTGTGAAAGCCGTCCTTCACCTAGCTTGAAGGGAACACAAAGTTTCTTTTCAGTTGCCAACTCCACTCCATACATATATATGGGGAAGTACACGCTCCAACTCGGTTTTACAGTGAAAACGGCAGGCACTTCAAACCGGCACTAGGAAACAGACTGAGAAACCAGACTAATGGTTTCTCCTGCCACCCGTTCCCTTTGTGCTGGATGAACGAACGTCTCTCCACATGCTCAGTTCTGAGAGATAAGTGTGTGTGAAAGCCGTCCTTCACCTAGCTTGAAGGGAACACAAAGTTTCTTTTCAGTTGCCAACTCCACTCCATACATATATATGGGGAGGTACAAGCTCCAACTCGGTTTTACAGTGAAAACGGCAGGCACTTCAAACCGGCACTAGGAAACAGACTGAGAAACCAGAGTACGGGTTTCTCCTGCAACCCGTTCCCTTTGTGCTGGATGAACGAACGTCTCTCCACATGCTCAGTTCTGAGAGATAAGTGTGTGTGAAAGCCGTCCTTCACCTAGCTTGAAGGGAACACAAAGTTTCTTTTCAGTTGCCAACTCCACTCCATACATATATATGGGGAGGTACAAGCTCCAACTCGGTTTTACAATGAAAACGGCAGGCACTTCAAACCGGCAGTAGGAAACAGACTGAGAAACCAGAGTAAGGGTTTCTCCTGCAACCAGTTCCCTTTGTGCTGGATGAACAAACATCTCTCCACATGCTCAGTTCTGAGAGATAAGTGTGTGTTAAAGCCGTCCTTCACCTAGCTTGAAGGGAACACAAAGTTTCTTTTCAGTTGCAAACTCCACTCCATACACATATATTTGGGAAGTTCAAGCTCCAACTCGGTTTTACAGTGAAAACGGCAGGCACTTCAAACCGGCACTAGGAAAAGTACTGAGAAACCAGAGTAAGGGTTTCTCCTGCAACCCGTTACCTTTGTGCTGGATGAACGAACGTCTCTCCACATGCTCAGTTCTGAGAGATAAGTGTGTGTGAAAGCCGTCCTTCACCTAGCTTGAAGGGAACACAAAGTTTCTTTTCAGTTGCCAACTCCACTCCATACATATATAGGGGGGGTACAAGCTCCAACTCGGTTTTACAGTGAAAACGGCAGGCACTTCAAACCGGCACTAAGAAACAGACTGAGAAACCAGAGTAAGGTTTTCTCCTGCAACCCGTTCCCTTTGTGCTGGATGAACGAACGTCTCTCCACATGGTCAGTTCTGAGAGATAAGTGTGTGTGAAAGCCGTCCTTCACTAGCTTGAAGGGAACACAAAGTTTCTTTTCAGTTGCAAACTCCACTCCATACATATATATGGGGAGGTACAAGCTCCAACTCGGTTTTACAGTGAAAACGGAAGGCACTTCAAACCGGCACTAGGAAACAGACTGAGAAACCAGAGTAAGGGTTTCTCCTGCAACCCGTTCCCTTTGTGGTGGATGAACGAACGTCTTTCCACATGCTCAGTTCTGAGAGATAAGTGTGTGTGAAAGCCGTCCTTCACCTAGCTTGAAGGGAACACAAAGTTTCTTTTCAGTTGCAAACTCCACTCCATACATATATATGGGGAGGTACAAGCTCCAACTCGGTTTTACAGTGAAAACGGCAGGCACTTCAAACCGGCACTAGGAAACAGACTGAGAATCCAGAGTAAGGGTTTCTCCTGCAACCCGGTCCATTTGTGCTGGATGAATGAAAGTCTCTCCACATGTTCAGTTCTGAGAGATAAGTGTGTGTGAAAGCCGTACTTCACCTAGCTTGAAGGGAACACAAAGTTTCTTTTCAGTTGCAAACTCCACTCCCTACATATATATGGGGAGGTACAAGCTCCAACACGGTTTTACAGTGAAAACGGCAGGCACTTCAAAAAGGCACTAGGAAACCGACTGAGAATCCAGAGTAAGGGTTTCACCTGCAAACCTTTCCCTTTTTGCTGGATGAACGATCGTCTCTCCACATGCTCAGTTCTGAGAGATAAGTGTGTGTGAAATCCGTCCTTCACATAACTTGAAGGGAACACAAAGTTTCTTTTCAGTAGCAAACTCCACTCCATACATATATATGGGGAGGTATAAGCTCCAACTCGGTTTTACAGTGAAAACGGCAGGCACTTCAAACCGGCACTAGGAAACAGGCTGAGAAACCAGAGTAAGGGTTTCTCCTGCAACCCGTTCCCTTTGTGCTGGATGAACAAACATCTCTCCACATGCTCAGTTCTGAGAGATAAGTGTGTGTGAAACCGTCCTTCACCTAGCTTGAAGGGAACACAAAGTTTCTTTTCAATTGCAAACTCCACTCCATACATATATATGGGGAAGTTCAAGCTCCAACTCGGTTTTACAGTGAAAAAGGCAGGCACTTCAAACCGGCACTAGGAAACCGACTGAGAATCCAGAGTAATGGTTTCTCCTGCAACCTGATCCCTTTGTGCTGGATGAACGAACGTCTCTCCACATGCTAAGTTCTGAGAGTTTAGTGTGTGTGAAAGCCGTCCTTCACCTAGCTTGAAGGGAACACAAAGTTTCTTTTCAGTTGCAAACTCCACTCCATACATATATATGGGGAGGTACAAGCTCCAACTCGGTTTTACAGTGAAAACGGCAGGCACTTCAAACCGGCACTAGGAAACCGACTGAGAATCCAGAGTAATGGTTTCTCCTGCAACCCGTTCCCTTTGTGCTGGATGAATGAACGTCTCTCCACATGCTCAGTTCTGAGAGATAAGTGTGTGTGAAAGCTGTCCTTCACCTATCTTGAAGGGAACACAAAGTTTCTTTTCAGTTGCAAACTCCACTCCTTACATATATATGGGGAGGTACAACCTCCAACTCGGTTTTACAGTGAAAACGGCAGGCACTTCAAACCGGCACTAGGAAACAGACTGAGAAACCAGAGTAAGGGTTTTTCCTGCAAACAGTTCCCTTTGTGCTGGATGAACGAACGTCTCTCCACATGCTCAGTTCTGAGAGATAAGTGTGTGTGAAAGCCGTCCTTCACCTAGCTTGAAGGGAACACAAAGTTTCTTTCCAGTTGCTAACTCCACTCCATGCATATATATGGGGAGGTATAAGCTCCAACTCGGTTTTACAGTGAAAACGTCAGGCACTTCAAACCGGCACTAGGAAACAGACTGAGAAACCAGAGTAAGGGTTTCTCCTGCAAACCGTTCCCTTTGTGCTGGATGAACGAACGTCTCTCCACATGCTCAGTTCTGAGAGATAAGTGTGTGTGAAAGCCATCCTTCACCTAGCTTGAAGGGAACACAAAGTTTCTTTTCAGTTGCAAACTCCACTCCATACATATATAAGGGGAGGTACAAGCTCCAACTCGGTTTTACAGTGAAAAGGGCAGGCTCTTCAAACCGGCACTAGGAAACAGACTGAGAAACCAGAGTAAGGGTTTCCCCTGCAACCCGTTCCCTTTGTGCTGGATGAACGAACGTCTCTCCACATGCTCAGTTCTGAGAGATAAGTGTGTGTGAAAGCCGTCCTTCACCTAGCTTGAAGGGAACACAAAGTTTCTTTTCAGTTGCAAACTCCACTCCATACATATATATGGGGAGGTACAAGCTCCAACTCGGTTTTACAGTGAAAACGGCAGGCACTTCAAACCGGCACTAGGAAACAGACTGAGAAACCAGAGTAAGGGTTTCTCCTGCAACCCGTTCCCTTTGTGGTGGATGAACGAACGTCTTTCCACATGCTCAGTTCTGAGAGATAAGTGTGTGTGAAAGCCGTCCTTCACCTAGCTTGAAGGGAACACAAAGTTTCTTTTCAGTTGCAAACTCCACTCCATACATATATATGGGGAGGTACAAGCTCCAACTCGGTTTTACAGTGAAAACGGCAGGCACTTCAAACCGGCACTAGGAAACAGACTGAGAATCCAGAGTAAGGGTTTCTCCTGCAACCAGTTCCCTTTGTGCTGGATGAACTAACGTCTCTCCACATGCTCAGTTCTGAGAGATAAGTGTGTGTGAAAGCCGTCCTTCACCTAGCTTGAAGGGAACACAAAGTTTCTTTTCAGTTGACAACTCCACTCCATACATATATATGTGCAGGTAGAAGCTCCAACGCTTTTTTACAGTGAAAACGGCAGGCACTTCAAACCGGCACTAGGAAACAGACTGAGAAACCAGAGTAAGGGTTTCTCCTGCAACCCGTTCCCTTTGTGCTGGATGAACGAACGTCTCTCCACATGCTCAGTTCTGAGAGATAAGTGTGTGTGAAAGCCGTACTTCACATATCTTGAAGGGAACACAAAGTTTCTTTTCAGTTGCCAACTCCACTCCATACATATATATGGGCAGGTACAAGCTCCAACTCGGTTTTACAGTGAAAACGGCAGGCACTTCAAACCGGCAGTAGGAAAAGGACTGAGAAACCAGAGTAAGGGTTTCTCCTGCAACCCGTTCCCTTTGTGCTGGATGAACGAACGTCTCTCCACATGGTCAGTTCTGAGAGATAAGTGTGTGTGAAAGCCGTCCTTCACCTAGCTTGAAGGGAACACAAAGTTTCTTATCAGTTGCAAACTCCACTCCATACATATATATGGGGTGGTACAATCTCCAACTCGGTTTTACAGTGAAAACGGCAGGCACTTCAAACCGACACTAGGAAACAGACTGAGAAACCAGAGTAAGTGATTCTCCTGCAACCAGTTCCCTTTGTGCTGGATGAACGAACGTCTCTCCACATGCTCAGTTCTGAGAGATAAGTGTGTGTGAAAGCCGTCCTTCACCTAGCTTGAAGGGAACACAAAGTTTCTTTTCAGTTGCAAACTCCACTCCATACATATATATGGGGAGGTACAAGCCCCAACTCGGCTTTACAGTGAAAACGGCAGGCACTTCAAACCGGCACTAGGAAACAGACTGAGAAACCAGAGTAAGGGTTTCTCCTGCAACCCGTTCCCTTTGTGCTGGATGAACGAACGTCTCTCCACATACTCAGTTCTGAGAGATAAGTGTGTGTGAAAGCCGTCCTTCACCTAGCTTGAAGGGAACACAAAGCTTCGTTTCAGTTGCCAACTCCACTCCATACATATATATGGGGAGGTACAAGCTCCAACTCGGTTTTACAGTGAAAACTGCAGGCACATCAAACCGGCACTAGGAAACAGACTGAGAAACCAGAGTAAGGGTTTCTCCTGCAACCCGTTCCCTTTGTGCTGGATGAACGATCGTCTCTCCACATGCTCAGTTCTGAGAGATAAGTGTTTGTGAAAGCCGTCCTTCACATAACTTGATGGGAACACAAAGTTTCTTTTCAGTAGCAAACTCCACTCCATACATATATATGGGGAGGTATAAGCTCCAACTCGGTTTTACAGTGAAAACGGCAGGCACTTCAAACCGGCACAAGGAAATAGGCTGAGAAACAAGAGTAATGGTTTCTCCTGCAAACCGTTCCCTTTGTGCTGGATGAACAAACATCTCTCCACATGCTCAGTTCTGAGAGATAAGTGTGTGTGAAAGCCGTCCTTCACCTAGCTTGAAGGGAACACAAAGTTTCTTTTCAGTTGCCAACTCCACTCCATACATATATATGTGCAGGTAGAAGCTCCAACGCTTTTTTACAGTGAAAACGGCAGGCACTTCAAACCGGCACTAGGAAACAGACTGAGAAACCAGAGTAAGGGTTTGTCCTGCAACCCGTTCCCTTTGTGCTGGATGAACGAACGTCTCTCCACATGCTCAGTTCTGAGAGATAAGTGTGTGTGAAAGCCGTCCTTCACATATCTTGAAGGGAACACAAAGTTTCTTTTCAGTTGCCAACTCCACTCCATACATATATATGGGCAGGTACAAGCTCCAACTCGGTTTTACAGTGAAAACGGCAGGCACTTCAAACCGGCAGTAGGAAAAGGACTGAGAAACCAGAGTAAGGGTTTCTCCTGCAACCCGTTCCCTTTGTGCTGGATGAACGAACGTCTCTCCACATGGTCAGTTCTGAGAGATAAGTGTGTGTGAAAGCCGTCCTTCACCTAGCTTGAAGGGAACACAAAGTTTCTTATCAGTTGCAAACTCCACTCCATACATATATATGGGGTGGTACAATCTCCAACTCGGTTTTACAGTGAAAACGGCAGGCACTTCAAACCGACACTAGGAAACAGACTGAGAAACCAGAGTAAGTGATTCTCCTGCAACCAGTTCCCTTTGTGCTGGATGAACGAACGTCTCTCCACATGCTCAGTTCTGAGAGATAAGTGTGTGTGAAAGCCGTCCTTCACCTAGCTTGAAGGGAACACAAAGTTTCTTTTCAGTTGCAAACTCCACTCCATACATATATATGGGGAGGTACAAGCTCCAACTCGGTTTTAAAGTGAAAACGGCAGGCACTTCAAACCGGCACTAGGAAACAGACTGAGAAACCAGAGTAAGGGTTTCTCCTGCAACCCGTTCCCTTTGTGCTGGATGAACGAACGTCTCTCCACATGCTCAGTTCTTAAAGATAAGTGTGTGTGAAAGCCGTCCTTCACCTATCTTGAAGGGAACACAAATTTTCTTTTCAGTTGCAAACTCCACTCCATACATATATATGGGGAGGTACAAGCTCCAACTCGGTTTCACAGTGAAAACGGCAGGCACTTCAAACCGGCACTAGGAAACAGACTGAGAAACCAGAGGAAGGGTTTCTCCTGCAACCCGTTCCCTTTGTGCTGGATGAACGAACGTCTCTCCACATGCTCAGTTCTGAGAGGTAAGTGTGTGTGAAAGCCGTCCTTCACCTAGCTTGAAGGGAACACAAAGTTTCTTTTCAGTTGCAAACGACACACCCTATATATATATGGGGATGTACAAGCTCCAACACGGTTTTACAGTGAAAACGGCAGGCACTTCAAAAAGGCACTAGGAAACCGACTGAAAATCCAGAGTAAGGGTTTCTCCTGCAACCAGTTCCCTTTGTGCTGGATGAAGGATCGTCTCTCCACATGCTCAGTTCTGAGAGATAAGTGTGTGTGAAAGCCGTCCTTCACATAACTTGAAGGGAACACAAAGTTTCTTTTCAGTAGCAAACTCCACTCCATACATATATATGGGGAGGTATAAGCTCCAACTCGGTTTTACAGTGAAAACGGCAGGCACTCCAAACCGGCACTAGGAAACAGTCTGAGAAACAAGAGTAAGGGTTTCTCCTGCAACCCGTTCCCTTTGTGCTGGATGAACAAACATCTCTCCACATGCTCAGTTCTGAGAGATAAGTGTGTGTGAAAGCCGTCCTTCACCTAGCTTGAAGGGAACACAAAGTTTCTTTTAAGTTGCAAATTCCACTCCATACATATATATGGGGAAGTTCAAGCTCCAACTCGGTTTTACAGTGAAAACGGCAGGCACTTCAAACCGGCACTAGGAAACCGACTGAGAATCCAGAGTAATGGTTTCCCCTGCAACCCGTTCCCTTTGTGCTGGATGAACGAACGTCTCTCCCCATGCTCAGTTCTGAGAGATAAGTGTGTGTGAAAGCCGTCCTTCACCTAGCTTGAAGGGAACACAAAGTTTCTTTTCAGTTGCAAACTCCACTCCATACATATATATGGGGAGGTACAAGCTCCAACTCGGTTTTACAGTGAAAACGGCAGGCACTTCATACCGGAACTAGGAAACAGACTGAGAATCCAGAGTAAGGGTTTCTCCTGCAACCCGGTCCCTTTGTGCTGGATGAACGAACGTCTCTCCACATGTTCAGTTCTGAGAGATAAGTGTGTGTGAAAGCCGTCCTTCACCTAGCTTGAAGGGAACACAAAGTTTCTTTTCAGTTGCAAAATCCACTCCCTATATATATATGGGGAGGTACAAGCTCCAACACGGTTTTACAGTGAAAACGGCAGGCACTTCAAACCGGCACTAGGAAAAGGACTGAGAAACCAGAGTAAGGGTTTCTCCTGCAACCCGTTCCCTTTGTGCTGGATGAACGAACGTCTCTCCACATGCTCAGTTCTGAGAGATAAGTGTGTGTGAAAGCCTTCCTTCACCTACCTTGAAGGGAACACAAAGTTTCTTTTCACTTTCAAACTCCACTCCATACATATATATGGGGAGGTACAAGCTCCAACTCGGTTTTACAGTGAAATCGGCAGGCACTTCAAACCGGCACTAGGAAACAGACTGAGAATCCAGAGTAAGTGTTTCTCCTGCAAACATTCCCTTTGTGCTGGATGAACGAACGTCTCTCCACATGCTCAGTTCTGAGAGATAATTGTGTGTGAAAGCCGTCCTTCACCTAGCTTGAAGGGAACACAAAGTTTCTTTTCAGTTGCAAACTCCACTCCATACATATATATGGGGAAGTACAAGCTCCAACTCGGTTTTACAGTGAAAACGGCAGGCACTTCAAACCGGCACTAGGAAACCGACTGAGAATCCAGAGTAATGGTTTCTCCTTCAACCCGTTCCCTTTGTGCTGGATGAATGAACGTCTCTCCACATGCTCAGTTCTGAGAGATATGTGTGTGTGAAAGCCGTCCTTCACCTAGCTTGAAGGGAACACAAAGTTTCTTTTCAGTTGCAAACTCCACTCCATACATATATATGGGGAGGTACAACCTCCAACTCGGTTTTACAGTGAAAACGGCAGGCACTTCAAACCGGCACTAGGAAACAGACTGAGAAACCAGAGTAAGGGTTTTTCCTGCAAACAGTTCCCTTTGTGCTGGATGAACGAACGTCTCTCCACATGCTCAGTTCTGAGAGATAAGTGTGTGTGAAAGCCGTCCTTCACCTAGCTTGAAGGGAACACAAAGTTTCTTTTCAGTTGCTAACTCCACTCCATGCATATATATGGGGAGGTATAAGCTCCAACTCGGTTTTACAGTGAAAACGTCAGGCACTTCAAACCGGCACTAGGAAACAGACTGAGAAACCAGAGTAAGGGTTTATCCTGCAAACCGTTCCCTTTGTGCTGGATGAACGAACGTCTCTCCACATGCTCAGTTCTGAGAGATAAGTGTGTGTGAAAGCCGTCCTTCACCTAGCTTGAAGGGAACACAAAGTTTCTTTTCAGTTGCAAACTCCACTCCATACATATATAAGGGGAGGTACAAGCTCCAACTCGGTTTTACAGTGAAAAGGGCAGGCTCTTCAAACCGGCACTAGGAAACAGACTGAGAAACCAGAGTAAGGGTTTCCCCTGCAACCCGTTCCCTTTGTGCTGGATGAACGAACGTCTCTCCACATGCTCAGTTCTGAGAGATAAGTGTGTGTGAAAGCCGTCCTTCACCTAGCTTGAAGGGAACACAAAGTTTCTTTTCAGTTGCAAACTCCACTCCATACATATATATGGGGAGGTACAAGCCCCAACTCGGCTTTACAGTGAAAACGGCAGGCACTTCAAACCGGCACTAGGAAACAGACTGAGAAACCAGAGTAAGGGTTTCTCCTGCAACCCGTTCCCTTTGTGCTGGATGAACGAACGTCTCTCCACATACTCAGTTCTGAGAGATAAGTGTGTGTGAAAGCCGTCCTTCACCTAGCTTGAAGGGAACACAAAGCTTCGTTTCAGTTGCCAACTCCACTCCATACATATATATGGGGAGGTACAAGCTCCAACTCGGTTTTACAGTGAAAACGGCAGGCACTTCAAACCGGCACTAGGAAACCGACTGAGAATCCAGAGTAATGGTTTCCCCTGCAACCCGTTCCCTTTGTGCTGGATGAAGGAACGTCTCTCCACATGCTCAGTTCTGAGAGATAAGTGTGTGTGAAGGCCGTCCTTCACCTTGCTTGAAGGGAACACAAAGTTTCTTTTCAGTTGCAAACTCCACTCCATACAAATATATGGGGAAGTACAAGCTCCAAATCGGTTTTACAGTGAAAACGGTAGGTACTTCAAACCGGCCCTAGGAAACAGACTGAGAAACCAGAGTAAGGGTTTCTCCTGCAAACCGTTCCCTTTGTGCTGGATGAACGAACGTCTCTCCACAAGCTCAGTTCTGAGAAATAAGTGTGTGTGAAAGCCGTCATTCACCTAGCTTGAAGGGAACACAAAGTTTCTTTTCAGTTGCAAACTCCACTCCATACATATATATGGGGAGGTATAAGCTCCAACTCGGTTTTACAGTGAAACGGCAGGCACTTCAAATCGGCACTAGGAAACAGACTGAGAAACCAGAGTAAGGGTTTCTCCTGCAACCCGTTCCCTTTGTGCTGGATGAACGAACGTCTCTCCACATGCTCAGTTCTGAGAGATAAGTGTGTGTGAAAGCCGTCCTTCACCTAGCTTGAAGGGAACACAAAGTTTCTTTTCAGTTGCAAACCCCACTCCATACATATATATGGGGAGGTACAAGCTCCAACTCGGTTTTACAGTGAAAACGGCAGGCACTTCAAACCGGCACTAGGAAACAGAATGAGAAACCAGAGTAAGGGTTTCTCCTGCAACCCGTTCCCTTTGTGCTGGATGAACGAACGTCTCTCCACATGCTCAGTTCTGAGAGATAAGTGTGTGTGAAAGCCGTCCTTCACCTAGCTGGAAGGGAACACAATGTTTCTTTTCAGTTGCAAACTCCACTCCATAAATATATATGGGGAGGTACAAGATCCAACTCGGATTTACAGTGAAAACGGCAGGCAGTTCAAACCGGCACTAGGAAACAGACTGAGAATCCAGAGTAAGGGTTTCTCCTGCAACCATTCCCTTTGTGCTGGATGAACGAACGTCTCTTTACATGCTCAGTTCTGAGAGATAGGTGTGTGTGAAAGCCGTCCTTCACCTCGCTTAAAGGGAACTCAAAGTTTCTTTTCAGTTGCAATCTCCACTCCATACATATATATGGGAAGGTACAAGCTCCAACTCGGTTTTACAGTGAAAACGGCAGGCACTTCAAACCGGCACTTGGAAACCGACTGAGAATCCAGAGTAATGGTTTCTCCTGCAACCCGTTCCCTTTGTGCTGGATGAACGAACGTCTCTCCACATGCTCAGTTCTGAGAGATAAGAGTGTGTGAAAGCCGTCCTTCACCTAGCTTGAAGGGAACACAAAGTTTCTTTTCAGTTGCAAACTCCACTCCATACATATATATGGGGAGGTACAAGCTCCAACTCGGTTTTACAGTGAAAACGGCAGGCACTTCAAACCGGCACTAGGAAACCGACTGAGAATCCAGAGTAATGGTTTACCTGCAACCCGTTCCCTTTGTGCTGGATGAACGAACGTCTCTCCACATGCTCAGTTCTGAGAGATAAGTGTGTGTGAAAGCCGTCCTTCACCTAGCTTGAAGGGAACACAAAGTTTCTTTTCAGATGCAAACTCCACTCCATGCATATATATGGGGAGGTACAAGCTCCAACTCGGTTTTACAGTGAAAACGGCAGGCACTTCAAACCGGCACTAGGAAACAGACTGAGAAACCAGAGTAAGGGTTTCTCCTGCAACCCGTTCCCTTTGTGCTGGATGAACGAACGTCTCTCCACATGCTCAGTTCTGAGAGATAAGTGTGTGTGAAAGCCGTCCTTCACCTAGCTTGAAGGGAACACAAAGTTTCTTTTCAGTTGCAAACCCCACTCCATACATATATATGGGGATGTACAAGCTCGAACTCGGTTTTACAGTGAAAACGGCAGGCACTTCAAACCGGCACTAGGAAACAGACTGAGAAACCAGAGTAAGGGTTTCTCCTGCAACCCGTCCCCTTTGTGCTGGATGAACGAACGTCTCTACACATGCTCAGTACTGAGAGATATGTGTGTGTGAAAGCCGTCCTTCACCTAGCTTGAAGGGAACACAAAGTTTCTTTTAAGTTGCAAACTCCACTCCATACATATATATGGGGAGGTACAAGCTCCAACTCGGTTTTAAAGTGAAAACGGCAGGCACTTCAAACCGGCACTAGGAAACAGACTGAGAAACCAGAGTAAGGGTTTCTCCTGCAACCCGTTCCCTTTGTGCTGGATGAACGAACGTCTCTCCACATGCTCAGTTCTTAGAGATAAGTGTGTGTGAAAGCCGTCCTTCACCTATCTTGAAGGGAACACAAATTTTCTTTTCAGTTGCAAACTCCACTCCATACATATATATGGGGAGGTACAAGCTCCAACTCGGTTTCACAGTGAAAACGGCAGGCACTTCAAACCGGCACTAGGAAACAGACTGAGAAACCAGAGGAAGGGTTTCTCCTGCAACCCGTTCCCTTTGTGCTGGATGAACGAACGTCTCTCCACATGCTCAGTTCTGAGAGGTAAGTGTGTGTGAAAGCCGTCCTTCACCTAGCTTGAAGGGAACACAAAGTTTCTTTTCAGTTGCAAACTCCACTCCATACATATATATGGGGAGGTACAAGCTCCAACTCGGTTTTACAGTGAAAACGGCAGGCACTTCAAACCGGCACTAGGAAACCGACTGAGAAACCAGAGTAAGGGTTTCTCCTGCAACCCTTTCCCTTTGTGCTGGATGAACGAACGTCTCTCCACATGTTCAGTTCTGAGAGATAAGTGTGTGTGAAAGCCGTCCTTCACCTAGCTTGAAGGGAACACAAAGTTTCTTTTCAGTTGCAAACGCCACACCCTATATATATATGGGGAGGTACAAGCTCCAACACGGTTTTACAGTGAAAACGGCAGGCACTTCAAAAAGGCACTAGGAAACCGACTGAAAATCCAGAGTAAGGGTTTCTCCTGCAACCAGTTCCCTTTGTGCTGGATGAAGGATCGTCTCTCCACATGCTCAGTTCTGAGAGATAAGTGTGTGTGAAAGCCGTCCTTCACATAACTTGAAGGGAACACAAAGTTTCTTTTCAGTAGCAAACTCCACTCCATACATATATATGGGGAGGTATAAGCTCCAACTCGGTTTTACAGTGAAAACGGCAGGCACTCCAAACCGGCACTAGGAAACAGGCTGAGAAACAAGAGTAAGGGTTTCTCCTGCAACCCGTTCCCTTTGTGCTGGATGAACAAACATCTCTCCACATGCTCAGTTCTGAGAGATAAGTGTGTGTGAAAGCCGTCCTTCACCTAGCTTGAAGGGAACACAAAGTTTCTTTTAAGTTGCAAATTCCACTCCATACATATATATGGGGAAGTTCAAGCTCCAACTCGGTTTTACAGTGAAAACGGCAGGCACTTCAAACCGGCACTAGGAAACCGACTGAGAATCCAGAGTAATGGTTTCCCCTGCAACCCGTTCCCTTTGTGCTGGATGAACGAACGTCTCTCCCCATGCTCAGTTCTGAGAGATAAGTGTGTGTGAAAGCCGTCCTTCACCTAGCTTGAAGGGAACACAAAGTTTCTTTTCAGTTGCAAACTCCACTCCATACATATATATGGGGAGGTACAAGCTCCAACTCGGTTTTACAGTGAAAACGGCAGGCACTTCATACCGGAACTAGGAAACAGACTGAGAATCCAGAGTAAGGGTTTCTCCTGCAACCCGGTCCCTTTGTGCTGGATGAACGAACGTCTCTCCACATGTTCAGTTCTGAGAGATAAGTGTGTGTGAAAGCCGTCCTTCACCTAGCTTGAAGGGAACACAAAGTTTCTTTTCAGTTGCAAAATCCACTCCCTATATATATATGGGGAGGTACAAGCTCCAACACGGTTTTACAGTGAAAACGGCAGGCACTTCAAACCGGCACTAGGAAAAGGACTGAGAAACCAGAGTAAGGGTTTCTCCTGCAACCCGTTCCCTTTGTGCTGGATGAACGAACGTCTCTCCACATGCTCAGTTCTGAGAGATAAGTGTGTGTGAAAGCCTTCCTTCACCTACCTTGAAGGGAACACAAAGTTTCTTTTCACTTTCAAACTCCACTCCATACATATATATGGGGAGGTACAAGCTCCAACTCGGTTTTACAGTGAAATCGGCAGGCACTTCAAACCGGCACTAGGAAACAGACTGAGAATCCAGAGTAAGTGTTTCTCCTGCAAACATTCCCTTTGTGCTGGATGAACGAACGTCTCTCCACATGCTCAGTTCTGAGAGATAAGTGTGTGTGAAAGCCGTCCTTCACCTAGCTTGAAGGGAACACAAAGTTTCTTTTCAGTTGCAAACTCCACTCCATACATATATATGGGGAAGTACAAGCTCCAACTCGGTTTTACAGTGAAAACGGCAGGCACTTCAAACCGGCACTAGGAAACCGACTGAGAATCCAGAGTAATGGTTTCTCCTTCAACCCGTTCCCTTTGTGCTGGATGAATGAACGTCTCTCCACATGCTCAGTTCTGAGAGATAAGTGTGTGTGAAAGCCGTCCTTCACCTAGCTTGAAGGGAACACAAAGTTTCTTTTCAGCTGCAAACTCCACTCCATACATATATATGGGGAGGTACAACCTCCAACTCGGTTTTACAGTGAAAACGGCAGGCACTTCAAACCGGCACTAGGAAACAGACTGAGAAACCAGAGTAAGGGTTTTTCCTGCAAACAGTTCCCTTTGTGCTGGATGAACGAACGTCTCTCCACATGCTCAGTTCTGAGAGATAAGTGTGTGTGAAAGCCGTCCTTCACCTAGCTTGAAGGGAACACAAAGTTTCTTTTCAGTTGCTAACTCCACTCCATGCATATATATGGGGAGGTATAAGCTCCAACTCGGTTTTACAGTGAAAACGTCAGGCACTTCAAACCGGCACTAGGAAACAGACTGAGAAACCAGAGTAAGGGTTTCTCCTGCAAACCGTTCCCTTTGTGCTGGATGAACGAACGTCTCTCCACATGCTCAGTTCTGAGAGATAAGTGTGTGTGAAAGCCGTCCTTCACCTAGCTTGAAGGGAACACAAAGTTTCTTTTCAGTTGCAAACTCCACTCCATACATATATAAGGGGAGGTACAAGCTCCAACTCGGTTTTACAGTGAAAAGTGCAGGCTTTTCAAACCGGCACTAGGAAACAGACTGAGAAACCAGAGTAAGGGTTTCCCCTGCAACCCGTTCCCTTTGTGCTGGATGAACGAACGTCTCTCCACATGCTCAGTTCTGAGAGATAAGTGTGTGTGAAAGCCGTCCTTCACCTAGCTTGAAGGGAACACAAAGTTTCTTTTCAGTTGCAAACTCCACTCCATACATATATATGGGGAGGTACAAGCTCCAACTCGGTTTTACAGTGAAAACGGCAGGCACTTCAAACCGGCACTAGGAAACAGACTGAGAAACCAGAGTAAGGGTTTCTCCTGCAACCCGTTCCCTTTGTGGTGGATGAACGAACGTCTTTCCACATGCTCAGTTCTGAGAGATAAGTGTGTGTGAAAGCCGTCCTTCACCTAGCTTGAAGGGAACACAAAGTTTCTTTTCAGTTGCAAACTCCACTCCATACATATATATGGGGAGGTACAAGCTCCAACTCGGTTTTACAGTGAAAAGGGCAGGCACTTCAAACCGGCACTAGGAAACAGACTGAGAATCCAGAGTAAGGGTTTCTCCTGCAACCAGTTCCCTTTGTGCTGGATGAACGAACGTCTCTCCACATGCTCAGTTCTGAGAGATAAGTGTGTGTGAAAGCCGTCCTTCACCTAGCTTGAAGGGAACACAAAGTTTCTTTTCAGTTGACAACTCCACTCCATACATATATATGTGCAGGTAGAAGCTCCAACTCTTTTTTACAGTGAAAACGGCAGGCACTTCAAACCGGCACTAGGAAACAGACTGAGAAACCAGAGTAAGGGTTTCTCCTGCAACCCGTTCCCTTTGTGCTGGATGAACGAACGTCTCTCCACATGCTCAGTTCTGAGAGATAAGTGTGTGTGAAAGCCGTCCTTCACATATCTTGAAGGGAACACAAAGTTTCTTTTCAGTTGCCAACTCTACTCCATACATATATATGGGCAGGTACAAGCTCCAACTCGGTTTTACAGTGAAAACGGCAGGCACTTCAAACCGGCACTAGGAAACATACTGAGAAACCAGAGTAAGGGTTTCTCCTGCAACCCGTTCCCTTTGTGCTGGATGAACGAACGTCTCTCCACATGCTCAGTTCTGAGAGATAAGTGTGTGTGAAAGCCGTCCTTCACCTAGCTTGAAGGGAACACAAAGTTTCTTATCAGTTGCAAACTCCACTCCATACATATATATGGGGTGGTACAATCTCCAACTCGGTTTTACAGTGAAAACGGCAGGCACTTCAAACCGACACTAGGAAACAGACTGAGAAACCAGAGTAAGTGATTCTCCTGCAACCCGTTCCCTTTGTGCTGGATGAACGAACGTCTCTCCACATGCTCAGTTCTGAGAGATAAGTGTGTGTGAAAGCCGTCCTTCACCTAGCTTGAAGGGAACACAAAGTTTCTTTTCAGTTGCAAACTCCACTCCATACATATATATGGGGAGGTACAAGCCCCAACTCGGCTTTACAGTGAAAACGGCAGGCACTTCAAACCGGCACTAGGAAACAGACTGAGAAACCAGAGTAAGGGTTTCTCCTGCAACCCGTTCCCTTTGTGCTGGATGAACGAACGTCTCTCCACATACTCAGTTCTGAGAGATAAGTGTGTGTGAAAGCCGTCCTTCACCTAGCTTGAAGGGAACACAAAGCTTCGTTTCAGTTGCCAACTCCACTCCATACATATATATGGGGAGGTACAAGCTCCAACTCGGTTTTACAGTGAAAACGGCAGGCACTTCAAACCGGCACTAGGAAACCGACTGAGAATCCAGAGTAATGGTTTCCCCTGCAACCCGTTCCCTTTGTGCTGGATGAAGGAACGTCTCTCCACATGCTCAGTTCTGAGAGATAAGTGTGTGTGAAGGCCGTCCTTCACCTTGCTTGAAGGGAACACAAAGTTTCTTTTCAGTTGCAAACTCCACTCCATACAAATATATGGGGAAGTACAAGCTCCAAATCGGTTTTACAGTGAAAACGGCAGGTACTTCAAACCGGCCCTAGGAAACAGACTGAGAAACCAGAGTAAGGGTTTCTCCTGCAAACCGTTCCCTTTGTGCTGGATGAACGAACGTCTCTCCACATGCTCAGTTCTGAGAAATAAGTGTGTGTGAAAGCCGTCATTCACCTAGCTTGAAGGGAACACAAAGTTTCTTTTCAGTTGCAAACTCCACTCCATACATATATATGGGGAGGTATAAGCTCCAACTCGGTTTTACAGTGAAACGGCAGGCACTTCAAATCGGCACTAGGAAACAGACTGAGAAACCAGAGTAAGGGTTTCTCCTGCAACCCGTTCCCTTTGTGCTGGATGAACGAACGTCTCTCCACATGCTCAGTTCTGAGAGATAAGTGTGTGTGAAAGCCGTCCTTCACCTAGCTTGAAGGGAACACAAAGTTTCTTTTCAGTTGCAAACCCCACTCCATACATATATATGGGGAGGTACAAGCTCCAACTCGGTTTTACAGTGAAAACGGCAGGCACTTCAAACCGGCACTAGGAAACAGAATGAGAAACCAGAGTAAGGGTTTCACCTGCAACCCGTTCCCTTTGTGCTGGATGAACGAACGTCTCTCCACATGCTCAGTTCTGAGAGATAAGTGTGTGTGAAAGCCGTCCTTCACCTAGCTGGAAGGGAACACAATGTTTCTTTTCAGTTGCAAACTCCACTCCATAAATATATATGGGGAGGTACAAGATCCAACTCGGATTTACAGTGAAAACGGCAGGCAGTTCAAACCGGCACTAGGAAACAGACTGAGAATCCAGAGTAAGGGTTTCTCCTGCAACCATTCCCTTTGTGCTGGATGAACGAACGTCTCTCTACATGCTCAGTTCTGAGAGATAGGTGTGTGTGAAAGCCGTCCTTCACCTCGCTTAAAGGGAACTCAAAGTTTCTTTTCAGTTGCAATCTCCACTCCATACATATATATGGGAAGGTACAAGCTCCAACTCGGTTTTACAGTGAAAACGGCAGGCACTTCAAACCGGCACTTGGAAACCGACTGAGAATCCAGAGTAATGGTTTCTCCTGCAACCCGTTCCCTTTGTGCTGGATGAAAGAACGTCTCTCCACATGCTCAGTTCTGAGAGATAAGAGTGTGTGAAAGCCGTCCTTCACCTAGCTTGAAGGGAACACAAAGTTTCTTTTCAGTTGCAAACTCCACTCCATACATATATATGGGGAGGTACAAGCTCCAACTCGGTTTTACAGTGAAAACGGCAGGCACTTCAAACCGGCACTAGGAAACCGACTGAGAATCCAGAGTAATGGTTTCCCCTGCAACCCGTTCCCTTTGTGCTGGATGAACGAACGTCTCTCCACATGCTCAGTTCTGAGAGATAAGTGTGTGTGAAAGCCGTCCTTCACCTAGCTTGAAGGGAACACAAAGTTTCTTTTCAGTTGCAAACTCCACTCCATGCATATATATGGGGAGGTACAAGCTCCAACACTGTTTTACAGTGAAAACTGCAGGCAATTCAAACCGGCCCTAGGAAACAGACTGAGAACCCAGAGTAAGGGTTTCTCCTGCAACCCCTTCCCTTTGTGCTGGATGAACGAACGTCTCTCCACATGCTCAGTTCTGAGAGATAAGTGTGTGTGAAAGCCGTCCTTCACCTAGCTTGAAGGGAACACAAAGTTTCTTTTCAGTTGCAAACCCCACTCCATACATATATAAGGGGATGTACAAGCTCGAACTCGGTTTTACAGTGAAAACGGCAGGCACTTCAAACCGGCACTAGGAAACAGACTGAGAAACCAGAGTAAGGGTTTCTCCTGCAACCCGTCCCCTTTGTGCTGGATGAACGAACGTCTCTACACATGCTCAGTACTGAGAGATATGTGTGTGTGAAAGCCGTCCTTCACCTAGCTTGAAGGGAACACAAAGTTTCTTTTCAGTTGCAAACTCCACTCCATACATATATATGGGGAGGTACAAGCTCCAACTCGGTTTTAAAGTGAATACGGCAGGCACTTCAAACCGGCACTAGGAAACAGACTGAGAAACCAGAGTAAGGGTTTCTCCTGCAACCCGTTCCCTTTGTGCTGGATGAACGAACGTCTCTCCACATGCTCAGTTCTTAGAGATAAGTGTGTGTGAAAGCCGTCCTTCACCTAGCTTGAAGGGAACACAAAGTTTCTTTTCAGTTGCAAACTCCACTCCATACATATATATGGGGAGGTACAAGCTCCAACTCGTTTTCACAGTGAAAACGGCAGGCACTTCAAACCGGCACTAGGAAACAGACTGAGAAACCAGAGGAAGGGTTTCTCCTGCAACCCGTTCCCTTTGTGCTGGATGAACGAACGTCTCTCCACATGCTCAGTTCTGAGAGGTAAGTGTGTGTGAACGCCGTCCTTCACCTAGCTTGAAGGGAACACAAAGTTTCTTTTCAGTTGCAAACTCCACTCCATACATATATATGGGGAGGTACAAGCTCCAACTCGGTTTTACAGTGAAAACGGCAGGCACTTCAAACCGGCACTAGGAAACCGACTGAGAAACCAGAGTAAGGGTTTCTCCTGCAACCCTTTCCCTTTGTGCTGGATGAACGAACGTCTCTCCACATGTTCAGTTCTGAGAGATAAGTGTGTGTGAAAGCCGTCCTTCACATAACTTGAAGGGAACACAAAGTTTCTTTTCAGTAGCAAACTCCACTCCATACATATATATGGGGAGGTATAAGCTCCAACTCGGTTTTACAGTGAAAACGGCAGGCACTCCAAACCGGCACTAGGAAACAGGCTGAGAAACAAGAGTAAGGGTTTCTCCTGCAACCCGTTCCCTTTGTGCTGGATGAACAAACATCTCTCCACATGCTCAGTTCTGAGAGATAAGTGTGTGTGAAAGCCGTCCTTCACCTAGCTTGAAGGGAACACAAAGTTTCTTTAAAGTTGCAAATTCCACTCCATACATATATATGGGGAAGTTCAAGCTCCAACTCGGTTTTACAGTGAAAAAGGCAGGCACTTCAAACCGGCACTAGGAAACCGACTGAGAATCCAGAGTAAGGGTTTCTCCTGCAACCCGTTCCCTTTGTGCTGGATGAACGATCGTCTCATCACATGCTCAGTTCTGAGAGATAAGTGTGTGTGAAAGCCGTCCTTCACATAACTTGAAGGGAACACAAAGTTTCTTTTCAGTAGCAAACTCCACTCCATACACATATATGGGGAGGTATAAGCTCCAACTCGGTTTTACAGTGAAAACGGCAGGCACTTCAAACCGGCACTAGGAAACAGGCTGAGAAACCAGAGTAAGGGTTTCTCCTGCAACCAGTTCCCTTTGTGCTGGATGAACAAACATCTCTCCACATGCTCAGTTCTGAGAGATAAGTGTGTGTGAAAGCCGTCCTTCACCTAGCTTGGAGGGAACACAAAGTTTCTTTTCAGTTGCAAACTCCACTCCATACATATATATGGGGAAGTTCAAGCTCCAACTCGGTTTTACAGTGAAAACGGCAGTCACTTCAAACCGGCACTAGGAAACCGACTGAAAATCCAAAGTAATGGTTTCTCCTGCAACCCGTTCCCTTTATGCTGGATGAACGAACGTCTCTCCACATGCTCAGTTCTGAGAGATAAGTGTGTGTGAAAGCCGTCCTTCACCTAGCTTGAAGGGAACACAAAGTTTCTTTTCAGTTGCAAACTCCACTCCATACATATATATGGGGAGGTACAAGCTCCAACTCGGTTTTACAGTGAAAACGGCAGGCACTTCAAACCGGAACTAGGAAACAGACTGAGAATCCAGAGTAAGGGTTTCTCCTGCAACCCGGTCCCTTTGTGCTGGATGAACGAACGTCTCTCCACATGTTCAGTTCTGAGAGATAAGAGTGTGTTAAAGCCGTCCTTCACCTAGCTTGAAGGGAACACAAAGTTTCTTTTCAGTTGCAAACTCCACTCCCTATATATATATGGGGAGGTACAAGCTCCAACACGGTTTTACAGTGAAAACGGCAGGCACTTCAAAAAGGCACTAGGAAACCGACTGAGAATCCAGAGTAAGGGTTTCTCCTGCAACCCGTTCCCTTTGTGCTGGATGAACGATCGTCTCTCCACATGCTCAGTTCTGAGAGATAAGTGTGTGTGAAAGCCGTCCTTCACATAACTTGAAGGGAACACAAAGTTTCTTTTCAGTAGCAAACTCCACTCCATACATATATATGGGGAGGTATAAGCTCCAACTCGGTTTTACAGTGAAAACGGCAGGCACTTCAAACCGGCACTAGGAAACAGGCTGAGAAACCAGAGTAAGGGTTTCTCCTGCAACCCGTTCCCTTTGTGCTGGATGAACAAACATCTCTCCACATGCTCAGTTCTGAGAGATAAGTGTGTGTGAAAGCCGTCCTTCACCTAGCTTGAAGGGAACACAAAGTTTCTTTTCAGTTGCAAACTCCACTCCATACATATATATGGGGAGGTACAAGCTCCAACTCGGTTTTACAGTGAAAACGGCAGGCACTTCAAACCGGCACTAGGAAACAGACTGAGAATCCAGAGTAAGGGTTTCACCTGCAACCCGGTCACTTTGTGCTGGATGAACGAACGTCTCTCCACATGTTCAGTTCTGAGAGATAAGTGTGTGTGAAAGCCGTCCTTCACCTAGCTTGAATGGAACACAAAGTTTCTTTTCAGTTGCAAACTCCACTCCCTATATATATATGGGGAGGTACAAGCTTCAACACGGTTTTACAGTGAAAACGGCAGGCACTTCAAAAAGGCACTAGGAAACCGACTGAGAATCCAGAGTAAGGGTTTCTCCTGCAACCCGTTCCCTTTGTGCTGGATGAACGATCGTCTCTCCACATGCTTAGTTCTGAGAGATAAGTGTTTGTGAAAGCCGTCCTTCACATAACTTGAAGGGAACACAAAGTTTCTTTTCAGTAGCAAACTCCACTCCATACATATATATGGGGAGGTATAAGCTCCAACTCGGTTTTACAGTGAAAACGGCAGGCATTTCAAACCGGCACTAGGAAATAGGCTGAGAAACAAGAGTAAGGGTTTCTCCTGCAAACCGTTCCCTTTGTGCTGGATGAACAAACATCTCTCCACATGCTCAGTTCTGAGAGATAAGTGTGTGTGAAAGCCGTCCTTCACCTAGCTTGAAGGGAACACAAAGTTTCTTTTCAGTTGCAAATTCCACTCCATACATATATATGGGGAAGTTCAAGCTCCAACTCGGTTTTAAAGTGAAAACGGCAGGCACTTCAAACCGGCACTAGGAAACCGACTGAGAATCCAGAGTAATGGTTTCTCCAGCAACCCGTTCCCTTTGTGCTGGATGAACGAACGTCTCTCCACATGCTAAGTTCTGAGAGATAAGTGTGTGTGAAAGCCGTCCTTCACCTAGCTTGAAGGGAACACAAAGTTTCTTTTCAGTTGCAAACTCCACTCCATACATATATATGGGGAGGTACAAGCTCCAACTCGGTTTTACAGTGAAAACGGCAGGCACTTCAAACCGGCACTAGGACCCGACTGAGAATCCAGAGTAATGGTTTCCCCTGAAACCCGTTCCCTTTGTGCTGGATGAAGGAACGTCTCTCCACATGCTCAGTTCTGAGAGATAAGTGTGTGTGAAAGCCGTCCTTCACCTTGCTTGAAGGGAACACAAAGTTTCTTTTCATTTGCAAACTCCACTCCATACAAATATATGGGGAAGTACAAGCTCCAACTCGGTTTTACAGTGAAAACGGCAGGCACTTCAAACCGGCCCTAGGAAACAGACTGAGAAACCAGAGTAAGGGTTTCTCCTGCAAACCGTTCCCTTTGTGCTGGATGAACGAACGTCTCTCCACATGCTCAGTTCTGAGAAATAAGTGTGTGTGAAAGCCGTCATTCACCTAGCTTGAAGGGAACACAAAGTTTCTTTTCAGTTGCAAACTCCACTCCATACATATATATGGGGAGGTACAAGCTCCAACTCGGTTTTACAGTGAAAACGGCAGGCACTTCAAACCGGCACTAGGAAACCAACTGAGAATCCAGAGTAATGGTTTCTCCTGCAACCCGTTCCCTTTGTGCAGGATGAATGAACGTCTCTCCACATGCTCAGTTCTGAGAAATAAGTGTGTGTGAAAGCCGTCCTTCACCTAGCTTGAAGGGAACAGAAAGTTTCTTTTCAGTTGCAAACTCCACTCCATACATATATATTGGGAAGTACAAGCTCCAACTCGGTTTTACAGTGAAAACGGCAGGCACTTCAAACCGGCTCTAGGAAACAGACTGAGAAACCAGAGGAAGTGTTTCTCCTGCAACCCGTTCCCTTTGTGCTGGATGAACGAACGTCTCTCCACATGCTCAGTTCTGAGAGATAAGTGTGTGTGAAAGCCGTCCTTCACCTAGCTTGAAGGGAACACAAAGTTTCTTTTCAGTTGCAAACCCCACTCCATACATATATATGGGGATGTACAAGCTCCAACTCGGTTTTACAGTGAAAACGGCAGGCACTTCAAACCGGCACTAGGAAACAGACTGAGAAACCAGAGTAAGGGTTTCTCCTGCAACCCGTTCCCTTTGTGCTGGATGAACGAACGTCTCTCCACATGCTCAGTTCTGAGAGATAAGTGTGTGTGAAAGCCGTCCTTCACCTAGCTTGAAGGGAACACAATGTTTCTTTTTAGTTGCAAACTCCACTCCATACATATATATGGGGAGGTACAAGCTCCAACTCGGTTTTACAGTGAAAACGGCAGGCACTTCAAACCGGCACTAGGAAACAGACTGAGAATCCAGAGTAATGGTTTCACCTGCAACCCGGTCCCTTTGTGCTGGATGAACGAAAGTCTCTCCACATGTTCAGTTCTGAGAGATAAGTGTGTGTGAAAGCCGTCCTTCACCTAGCTTGAAGGGAACACAAAGTTTCTTTTCAGTTGCAAACTCCACTCCTTATATATATATGGGGAGGTACAAGCTCCAACACGGTTTTACAGTGAAACCGGCAGGCACTTCAAAAAGGCACTAGGAAACCGACTGAGAATCCAGAGTAAGGGTTTCTCCTGCAACCCGTTCCCTTTGTGCTGGATGAACGATCGTCTCTCCACATGCTCAGTTCTGAGAGATAAGTGTTTGTGAAAGCCGTCCTTCACATAACTTGAAGGGAACACAAAGTTTCTTTTCAGTAGCAAACTCCACTCCATACATATATATGGGGAGGTATAAGCTCCAACTCGGTTTTACAGTGAAAACGGCAGGCACTTCAAACCGGCACTAGGAAATAGGCTGAGAAACAAGAGTAAGGGTTTCTCCTGCTAACCGTTCCCTTTGTGCTGGATGAACAAACATCTCTCCACATGCTCAGTTCTGAGAGATAAGTGTGTGTGAAAGCCGTCCTTCACCTAGCTTGAAGGGAACACAAAGTTTCTTTTCAGTTGCAAATTCCACTCCATACATATATATGGGGAAGTTCAAGCTCCAACTCGGTTTTAAAGTGAAAAAGGCAGGCACTTCAAACCGGCACTAGGAAACCGACTGAGAATCCAGAGTAATGGTTTCTCCAGCAACCCGTTCCCTTTGTGCTGGATGAACGTACGTCTCTCCACATGCTCAGTTCTGAGAGATAAGTGTGTGTGAAAGCCGTCCTTCACCTAGCTTGAAGGGAACACAAAGTTTCTTTTCAGTTGCAAACTCCACTCCCTATATATATATGGGGAGGTACAAGCTCCAACACGGTTTTACAGTGAAAACGGCAGGCACTTCAAACCGGCACTAGGAAACCGACTGAGAATCCAGAGTAAGGGTTTCTCCTGCAAACCGTTCCCTTTGTGCTGGATGAACGATCGTCTCTCCACATGCTTAGTTCTGAGAGATAAGTGTTTGTGAAAGCCGTCCTTCACATAACTTGAAGGGAACACAAAGTTTCTTTTCAGTAGCAAACTCCACTCCATACATATATATGGGGAGGTATAAGCTCCAACACGGTTTTACAGTGAAAACGGCAGGCACTTCAAACCGGCACTAGGAAACTGACTGAGAATCCAGAGTAATGGTTTCCCCTGCAACCCGTTCCCTTTGTGCTGGATGAACGAACGTCTCTCCACATGCTCAGTTCTGAGAGATAAGTGTGTGTGAAAGCCGTCCTTCACCTAGCTTGAAGGGAACACAAAGTTTCTTTTCAGTTGCAAACTCCACTCCATGCATATATATGGGGAGGTACAAGCTCCAACTCGGTTTTACAGTGAAAACGGCAGGCACTTCAAACCGGCCCTAGGAAACACACTGAGAACCCAGAGTAAGGGTTTCTCCTGCAACCCGTTCCCTTTGTGCTGGATGAACGAACGTCTCTCCACATGCTCAGTTCTGAGAGATAAGTGTGTGTGAAAGCCGTCCTTCACCTAGCTTGAAGGGAACACAAAGTTTCTTTTCAGTTGCAAACCCCACTCCATACATATATATGGGGATGTACAAGCTCGAACACGGTTTTACAGTGAAAACGGCAGGCACTTCAAACCGGCACTAGGAAACAGACTGAGAAACCAGAGTAAGGGTTTCTCCTGCAACCCGTCCCCTTTGTTCTGGATGAACGAACGTCTCTACACATGCTCAGTACTGAGAGATAAGTGTGTGTGAAAGCCGTCCTTCACCTAGCTTGAAGGGAACAAAAAGTTTCTTTTCAGTTGCAAACTCCACTCCATACATATATATGGGGAGGTACAAGCTCCAACTCGGTTTTAAAGTGAAAACGGCAGGCACTTCAAACCGGCACTAGGAAACAGACTGAGAATCCAGAGTAAGGGTTTCTCCTGCAACCCGTTCCCTTTGTGCTGGATGAACGAACGTCTCTCCACATGCTCAGTTCTGAGAGATAAGTGTGTGTGAATGCCGTCCTTCACCTAGCTTGAAGGGAACACAAAGTTTCTTTTCAGTTGCAAACTCCACTCCATACATATATATGGGGAGGTATAAGCTCCAACTCGGTTTCACAGTGAAAACGGCAGGCACTTCAAACCGGCACTAGGAAACAGACTGAGAAACCAGAGGAAGGGTTTCTCCTGCAACCCGTTCCCTTTGTGCTGGATGAACGAACGTCTCTCCACATGCTCAGTTCTGAGAGGTAAGTGTGTGTGAACGCCGTCCTTCACCTAGCTTGAAGGGAACACAAAGTTTCTTTTCAGTTGCAAACTCCACTCCATACATATATATGGGGAGGTACAAGCTCCAACTCGGTTTTACAGTGAAAACGGCAGGCACTTCAAACCGGCACTAGGAAACCGACTGAGAAACCAGAGTAAGGGTTTCTCCTGCAACCCGTTCCCTTTGTGCTGGATGAACGAACGTCTCTCCACATGCTCAGTTCTGAGAGGTAAGTGTTTGTGAAAGCCGTCCTTCACCTAGCTTGAAGGGAACACAAAGTTTCTTTTCAGTTGCAAATTCCACTCCATACATATATATGGGGAAGTTCAAGCTCCAACTCGGTTTTAAAGTGAAAAAGGCAGGCACTTCAAACCGGCACTAGGAAACCGACTGAGAATCCAGAGTAATGGTTTCTCCAGCAACCCGTTCCCTTTGTGCTGGATGAACGTACGTCTCTCCACATGCTCAGTTCTGAGAGATAAGTGTGTGTGAAAGCCGTCCTTCACCTAGCTTGAAGGGAACACAAAGTTTCTTTTCAGTTGCAAACTCCACTCCCTATATATATATGGGGAGGTACAAGCTCCAACACGGTTTTACAGTGAAAACGGCAGGCACTTCAAACCGGCACTAGGAAACCGACTGAGAATCCAGAGTAAGGGTTTCTCCTGCAAACCGTTCCCTTTGTGCTGGATGAACGATCGTCTCTCCACATGCTTAGTTCTGAGAGATAAGTGTTTGTGAAAGCCGTCCTTCACATAACTTGAAGGGAACACAAAGTTTCTTTTCAGTAGCAAACTCCACTCCATACATATATATGGGGAGGTATAAGCTCCAACACGGTTTTACAGTGAAAACGGCAGGCACTTCAAACCGGCACTAGGAAATAGGCTGAGAAACAAGAGTAAGGGTTTCTCCTGCAAACCGTTCCCTTTGTGCTGGATGAACAAACATCTCTCCACATGCTCTGTTCTGAGAGATAAGTGTGTGTGAAAGCCGTCCTTCACCTAGCTTGAAGGGAACACAAAGTTTCTTTTCAGTTGCAAATTCCACTCCATACATATATATGGGGAAGTTCAAGCTCCAACTCGGTTTTAAAGTGAAAACGGCAGGCACTTCAAACCGGCACTAGGAAACCGACTGAGAATCCAGAGTAATGGTTTCTCCAGCAACCCGTTCCCTTTGTGCTGGATGAACGAACGTCTCTCCACATGCTCAGTTCTGAGAGATAAGTGTGTGTGAAAGCCGTCCTTCACCTAGCTTGAAGGGAACACAAAGTTTCTTTTCAGTTGCAAACTCCACTCCATACATATATATGGGGAGGTACAAGCTCCAACTCGGTTTTACAGTGAAAACGGCAGGCACTTCAAACCGGCACTAGGAAACCGACTGAGAATCCAGAGTAATGGTTTCCCCTGCAACCCGTTCCCTTTGTGCTGGATGAACGAACGTCTCTCCACATGCTCAGTTCTGAGAGATAAGTGTGTGTGAAAGCCGTCCTTCACCTAGCTTGAAGGGAACACAAAGTTTCTTTTCAGTTGCAAACTCCACTCCATGCATATATATGGGGAGGTACAAGCTCCAACTCGGTTTTACAGTGAAAACGGCAGGCACTTCAAACCGGCCCTAGGAAACACACTGAGAACCCAGAGTAAGGGTTTCTCCTGCAACCCGTTCCCTTTGTGCTGGATGAACGAACGTCTCTCCACATGCTCAGTTCTGAGAGATAAGTGTGTGTGAAAGCCGTCCTTCACCTAGCTTGAAGGGAACACAAAGTTTCTTTTCAGTTGCAAACCCCACTCCATACATATATATGGGGATGTACAAGCTCGAACACGGTTTTACAGTGAAAACGGCAGGCACTTCAAACCGGCACTAGGAAACAGACTGAGAAACCAGAGTAAGGGTTTCTCCTGCAACCCGTCCCCTTTGTTCTGGATGAACGAACGTCTCTACACATGCTCAGTACTGAGAGATAAGTGTGTGTGAAAGCCGTCCTTCACCTAGCTTGAAGGGAACAAAAAGTTTCTTTTCAGTTGCAAACTCCACTCCATACATATATATGGGGAGGTACAAGCTCCAACTCGGTTTTAAAGTGAAAACGGCAGGCACTTCAAACCGGCCCTAGGAAACAGACTGAGAAACCAGAGT
Organism: Vicugna pacos; assembly: GCF_048564905.1. Lineage (NCBI taxonomy): Eukaryota > Metazoa > Chordata > Mammalia > Artiodactyla > Camelidae > Vicugna > Vicugna pacos. The sequence continues at coordinate 217 of NW_027328946.1, read as the reverse complement.
AAGGGTTTCTCCTGCAACCCGTTCCCTTTGTGCTGGATGAACGAACGTCTCTCCACATGCTCAGTACTGAGAGATAAGTGTGTGTGAATGCCGTCCTTCACCTAGCTTGAAGGGAACACAAAGTTTCTTTTCAGTTGCAAACTCCACTCCATACATATATATGGGGAGGTATAAGCTCCAACTCGGTTTCACAGTGAAAACGGCAGGCACTTCAAAC